>NW_015637137.1:512060-546226 GCF_001515625.1 Sinocyclocheilus rhinocerous
ATATATATATAAGAGAGAGAGAGAGAGAGAGAGAGAGAGAGAGAGAGAGACAGACAGACAGAGACAGATAGATAGATAGATAGATAGATAGATTTATTTAAAGTTTGATTTAAATTCCTTTTGGCTCAAAAATCTGAGTGAGCATCCTTTGGCTGGTAATGTTTTACTAGGATGATGATTCCCTCTGAATAAGCAAACTCACATTCTTTATATCTCATCCAGAGAGGAAGAATAATTTTAGGTTTTCTTTGTATTGCCTATTAAGAAAGGAGGCAGGGATATTATGGAGAGAGAGAGAGAGAGAGAGAGAGAGAGAGAGAGAGAGAGAGAGAGAGAGAGAGAGAGCGCACTGCAGTAACCTTGCTGTTGGCTACAGACCACCCTGCCCTGACACTACCTCATCTAAAGCACTGAGGTACTGCCCTGCTTGACTCTCACTGTGTGTGTTTCTGTATCTGTGTGTGTATATGTGCATCAGCTACACTTAACCTTCATTCCAACTAGGATCTGCAAAACTGATCACACACAATATACTTCAAAGCATACCACAGGTTTCCTCTCTTGCACACACACACACACACACACACACACACACACGCTCCGGGACCCCTCACTGGCACCCTACACGAGCGAATCACAATAATCCATCAGTGGAAGCCAGTGAAGTATGAAATATGAAGATTGAGGCCCAACCTCCCTAAAATACACAAACATGTGTCTGATTATCCTCTGTGGTTGGCTACACAGACGCGCCATGCACATGACATCACTGCCTCATCAGAAACTCAGTGGAGGCAAGAGACTGTAAACAAAAGAAGCTGTAGATGTTGTGTCCATACACATGCCAGGAAGCTTGCCACACACTGTGTGAGGCAACTGCTGCATTTTTTAGCCTTAAGGGAGGCAAAATGTGTGCCCCTCAAGAGAATTAAATAAATAAATTTAAAAAATAATTAATTATTTTGTAGGTTTCAGCTTCTGAACCATATTAGATTTAGTGTCTCATATTTAACTTCTGGATCTTCACTACTTTCAGGCTTTAAAAGTTTAATTTATCCAATATTTCTGTCCAAAGTAGACAAGGTCTTCCTGTGGCTTAGAATTCCAGTTATAAATAATGAAGGGATGATATTTCACCTTATAATTAATGCTGTACATACTATAGGCCCATCCCTAAGTTGATGGCTGTCTGCTGTGCATCATATCAAATTGGCTACTGTATATGGTTCTTCAGAGAATACAGTACAGTAGGTGATGATACATTATAGGTTGTTCAGACAAGCATGTAGGTTTATGCTATGTAGAGCACATGCACATAAAGGTGCTACTTCAATTTCCCTATTTTGGGCTAAAAACAGAATTCAACTGCCTTGGAAACTTTTTTATCATAGATTTATTTATGCTGATTTTCAAATGACCTTTATGTACGTATAAATGTTTCCACACTACTAATCTTAAACACTCAATCATAAAATTATGAATTATTGCATGTTTAAGATTATGATAATCCAAACAAAAAGTGAAATTGCCCAGTATGCTGAAAATGATGCCATGAGTGTTGTAGTTTTGGAGGGTGGGGTATAATAATATAAATTATTTTTCACAATAATTATCAAACATAATTTCTTTACATAAAACGTTTTGATGATTGTGTGAACAAATTTTAACACACTGAACAATTTAGCACCCAATAAGGTTTACTGAGTTAGTGTACTTGTTTATCAAGAAGACAACAGTGTCAGTGAAGAGCACTGAATTGCATTTAGAATACACAAAATGCTAGCTATAAAATAAAAATTTATAATAAATAAAAAAATATTATGTCCATCGCAAAATCCCCTTAAACACAATGCATAATTTCAGATGTGGTGGAAGTAATACAGTTTTCACTCATTCAGTAAAGGAGTTTACTTTACATTTACTAGTCAAATGATCATGTTAAGAACATATTCTAAAAGTAACCAAACTATCAGTCAACATCAGATTTTGGCTTTTGGATTCATATTATAAAAATAAATAAATTCATATAATATAATGTAAAGTTCCCCTCATTATGCCTTTAATTTATGTTTTTTTTTCTTCACACTTTATCAAATCATCACAGAGTTTACTTGTCTGCAAATCAGCCCCATTCATCTGCTGGATTGTGATGGATTGCTTCTTGTCATCTCCCAAGTTTCTGTTTTTCACAGAGAGAGAAAGTCCTCGGTATAGCCTAGCTGAGCACTTTGGATCATATTCTCCCTCTCGTTCATCAGAGACCCATAGCCATGCGACACTGAGTCAAAGAAACTGGGATTTTCGTCTCTGTGTCACACAGAGGTATAATTTGGTAATTTGTGTGTCTTTATTGAGGAAATTAAAGGTCTTTCAGAGAGTGACATTAGAGATGTGAACTCCATTACAAATGATGCTCTTTCTGCTTCACTGTACATCACTCCACAGTGCTCTCTCTATGCCGTCTTTTTGGTGACAGCTTGCTCTTTCTGTCTCTCTCCCACCTCCCTTTTCTTTACACACACTCACACACACACACACACACACACACTTGTGCTTTAGAGGTCAGGGGTACAATCTACTGAGTGTATGTGTGCCTAATCCATTTATACCTCATTCCACCTATTTTAGGTATTTTTATTAGATAGATAATTTAATGTTTTTATTAGATAGACAGATAGATAGATAGATAGATAGATAAGGATTGTATATTTAATATGAGTGGTTTTGCCTTTTATCTTGTTTTAAGGATGTTACACTGTAAACAATGATTTTTCGAATTTGTGAGTAAAACAATTAAACAAGAAAATACTATGTCTTTCCAGTTCGAAATTTCATTTTTAATTGAGTGTTACTTGCTGTATCTTTGTAATTATTTGTGAAATTAACTAGCAATGTCTGAGTGAAAATGGTTTCAAAGTAAATTCCACACCATTTTTTTTTCAGTGTAGATATTTTCTTTTTTTTTTTACTGAATAATGAGACAAAGATTTTATTTTGCCATGACAAAATCTTTCATGATTTAAAATCTTTCATGATTTAATCTTCAGTATCAAACGAAAGCCTACATTCCATGAGCGATAAATAATATAAGTAATATAAGTTCTTCATGCCCGGCTGGAATATAAGATGTTTGAAAGGCATAAAACAGCAGTACCTTTACGAGATGATGCTAACAGAATCCCGCTATTTTTACTCTCCCTTTTGGATATCACTACACCACTAATATGGTCCTTCCTAATGAAATAACACCTTCTGTCACACCTCACACATGCACTCAAACCAGGACTCTGGACGGTTATTTTAGAATACGTGCATACGTTTTTTTTTTCAGGCCTGGTGTGAAATAATGTTCATTAAAAGTGACAAATACCTGATTTCTAAAGAGCTGCTTTAAGGCTGCAGGGTGAGGTACGGGAGGGAGGCGACAGATCGCTCTTCCTCAGTACCTGAGCACAGCACTTTGTTTTGACACCACAGATGAGACGAGAGAAATATCACGCACAAACACACACACATCACCCGAATGCGTAGTTTATTGCCACTGTCTTAGACTTCATGATAAAATCCCATTGTAGAGTTGCTGATATAGTCTGTGATAAAGCTATTTGGATCTAAACACATTTGTCCATGTAGATCTGTTTTTATCTCCACTGTAAACTGTGGTACGTTTTGAACAGTATTACAGTTCATCAATTGCTTTTTCTTGTTCTTTTGTAATATTTGTTTTTTCAAAGTAAATAGTTTGAAAGGGTCTCAGCTCACGTATCAGACAGAATAACTCTCTCTCTCTCTCTCTCTCTCTCTCTCTCAGGGTCACCGCTTTCTGTCTCACCTCGAAGTGTTAGTTTCACATTAAATATAACAAGCAGATATCCATTTTGAGGTTTGTCACTTTGGTGAAACAGCACCTTTAATGTAGTTAATTTAAAAAAAAAATGAATAGTGCTTTGGATACAAGCAATATGTTTAAATTTACACATCCACGTATTGGATGTGAGATCTTGTAAAAGTTGCTTCTGTTTTGTACAGTTTTATCTATGACTGCAGTCACTTTACTTGCAGAAAATACCCTCATTCCCATTGCATGCACTCCAGAAAAAAAAAATGTAATCAAATTAACTCTGGTACTGTGATTAATTTCCTATATTTGTTGTGTTAGCCTATCAAACAGAACAAATTTTACTATGACTGAAATTTTCTTGCATCATACTGAATAAAGTGGTTATATGATGTATTATTTCAAAATAAGGATGTTTATGTGTTAACATAGACAGTATTGTAACATATTTAATAGAATTATTACAGTTGGTCCAGTGTTTCTCAGTAAAACCAGCACATCACTTGTATACTGATATGACTGTGCATATGCCCACGTTGTTAGGAATGAATTATGAGACTGTCAGGGAAAAATGCATGATTTTATAACATTTTTGTTTGTTACTTGGATAATGTGGCTCTTAGATAAACAGTTAACTAATGTGATTTTGTAGCTAAAACATTTTTTATGATTGTGTATTCAACTAATAATACTACTACAACTAGACAAGGCTTTGCCGGCATGTGCGTTTCCAAGATACTGTTTAAGTTACTGATTAGATGTAGATTTTTGAAGATAAAATATAACTGCATGCTCCCTTAAGCACTGTTTATTTGTGGACAACTTTAAGGCCAGACAAATAGCCTTTGTCAAGGATTTGTTAACGGAGAACAATATAAATAAAGGTGGTAATCGTGCACAGGTAAAGGTAATGGCATTTAATAAACAATTGCATGTGTTTGTTTTTATTACTTTATTATTTAGATGTAGATTTTTTACATGTGATTTACTGAAAGTCAGCATGAAGTGAAAGTTGAGACCAACTTTACTACTGTGCCATACTTTACTATGTATTTCAAAGTGAAACAGCTTACCAAACAGTAAAATAATAAAATATAAAAAATCTTTCTTCCTGAATCTATTATCTATTGCTACTTGATTTAATACTTTATTTATTTTTATTTTTTGGTTCAACTTTTCACTTTACAGATTATAAAAGCCAAGAACGTCCAAAGCCATTAAAGCCTCCTTTAGGGATGAACACTAAGATTAAATAAGAAACCCCTAAGGCTTAAACATCCTAGAAGGCAGCCCTATTTGCATGATGACTCTCTACTTTGCAGCTGGAATCACCCAGCTAACAGTCAATATCTTGACCTTCAATGTAACATCCACCTGCGCAACATGGCACAAAAAGTAAGCTGTGGATTTGGCAGTCTTGTAGTCTTGAATCACTAGCACGTATTTACAGTAGCATTAATTTAGATGCCAATAAAACACTATAAAGTTTTTTTTAGAATAGATCAAAAGTGTCAAGACCTAAAGCTGCATTCATACTGGCAGCAGTTAAATCACCGAAGTTCTCAGAGTCTTTGATCTGTTGGCTTTTTAGTAGGCAGTCACACAGTTTTTTACTGCAGTATCCAATCGCATCAGGTGGTGGATCACTTTCTATGTTCCCATTGGTTGTTACCACATCGCATAAAGTTAACTGCAGCTCTCATATAAAAGGAATGATGTCTGGTCACTATGTCTCAGCAAATCACTGCCCCTCCTAAGTCTAACCACTAACTGTAACACTACCACTAAGAGCTAGTTATACAAATTAGCAGGAAACTTAAGCAACCATTAACATCACTATAACAAGCTTAACCCTCTACCGCATGGTGTGGCCATATGGCAACATGCTCTTTGTGTTAATTTCCTTGCCACTGTCTCTTTAAGAGAACGGTTTTTTTTTTGTTGGAAAGAGAAGACCTTAGTTTAGCTAATGATGTGCTTTGGTTAAGTCACATGACATGCAGTTTTTTTCTGTGGCGAGATTTCTGACAGACTGCCCTCTCTTGTCAGTAGTTGCTCAACAAAACTAATTTGAGAAAAGCATCAAATTGAACTTAAAAGAGTCAAATGAATCCATATAAAACAAAGCAACTAGAATAAGCAGAAGTTTAATCAAAACAAAAGGGAACTGAAGACACAAACTAAAGCAACTTCAACTCACAGAACCATTCCACCATAGCGTCCAGTGTTGTCATATCTTTTAGGTGAGAAAGACCACCCACCATTGAATTTCACATTCAATAGCAAAAATCCATCCAGCTGCACTTTGCACAACAATGAAAGCTTGACATATAAGAATTACCTTACATGTTTCCCATATGGTCTGTCACATCATGCTACTTCTCAGAGCTGTCAGATACGTGGCACTGCAAAGGACACCTAAAACACAAGACACGACTCGATAAACACAGAATACCAGACATGGCAATAAACTCAGGCAACAAAACATCACACTAATTACAGCATTTCAAAAACTACTTATCACACCAAACACAAGTGAACTGCACTCTTTCAATTGCACACCACTTATCCATATAGTACATCAAACACTTCTTATCAAGAGCAGTACACTAGACACTGATGTGTTTGTGTGATTATCCTGTCCCTGACACTTGCTGGAGACTTCCTTCACTCTTGAAAATAAAGGTTCTTTGACGTGACGTCACCTGTGGTTCCATGGAGAATTTTCAACATCCATAAAACCTTTCCATTGCACAAAAAGTTCTTTAGAGTGGAAAACAGTTCTTCAGATGAAATGCTCTTCACACGACGTGGCTCTTTTAAGAACTTCTCACTGAAAGGTTCTTTGGAGAATCTAAAAAGATTCTTCTATGGCATCGCTGCTAAAGCCCCCTTTTAGAACTTTAAGAGTGTTTGCAACTAATATTTTAGAGATATTAGAGATAGACTGTTGGTTTGCCTATATTTGAAGTAAATTTCCAAACTGACATAAACCACTCAGTGTCTTTGTTTGCATGTTAATTCAAGGCATTCGCAGTGGTCAAAGGAGAGGCCTTGGTGTTTAATTCAGACCTCAGTCTATTGTGTAGGTCCAGCTGTCTGAGCATCATTAAGATTTAAACCAGATCTCGGTCAATATTAATGACAAACCCAAGTCTTAAATACCTGTCCTCTTTTAATTATCAAAGCTCATGTCTTTTAAAGATCAGACTCCTGCCTCTAAACTCTAGCCAGCCTTCCTGGCAGGCTCGTCTGTCACTGCAAATGTCATCACTGTATTCCTCCTCGGCTGACCGTGACAGGCCCCACTTTCAGCCTTTATCTCCCTCTCCATCCTTTCTTCCACCACAAAGATCCCTTCTTTTTTTCCATCGCTCACTGCTGTATCCGCTTTCTACACGTGGCAAATGATTGCCTGGGTAAAGGTATTTTCTGTTTCAATCTTGCATTTTCCCAAGGGGGAACAAAAGGGACAAGCTCAGTGCAGCTGGTTTCACTGAGAAAATGGCACCGAATTGCCTCATTCCTCGGCAGATTAGCGACTGCATACAATCCTGTGCTAAGTGCTATTGTGTGCCTCAATTTGGCCATTATACTTTGTCTTTTTCCATTTAGAGCACCCCTAACCAATTAAAGTAATACAGCCTCCAATACCTGCTCCCAATTAAATCTGGGCGGTATTACCTGCCTTGATGCTGCTGACCATGGATTCTTACCACTTAGCCGCATTCATTAGGCCTATTCATACTGAAGGGGCTGATGACAAGGATTCAAGGCTTACCCGGTCCTCCCCCCTCCCCTTTCACTCTCACTCGCTCACACACACACACACACACTTGCTCTC
Source organism: Sinocyclocheilus rhinocerous (assembly GCF_001515625.1). Lineage (NCBI taxonomy): Eukaryota > Metazoa > Chordata > Actinopteri > Cypriniformes > Cyprinidae > Sinocyclocheilus > Sinocyclocheilus rhinocerous. Next base: position 519,743 of record NW_015637137.1, read on the forward strand.
TCAGGCTGTCATTCACTCATAGTACTCAGAGAGTTGGCTGTGGCAAAAACATGGAGAGCGTCAGATGGTGACACTCATTTTTTTGTCCTTTCTTTTCTCTCGCTCCCTCTCTCTCGGGTGGATATTTTCCCGCCTGTTCCTGGTTTTGTTTCACAGGTAGCCAGTTTTTTTCCAGCTCATTGTGTTCTTTCTTAAAGCCTTCGCCCGTGCAGCTTGCTTGGCAGCGTCCAAAAGCAGCACCGCACAATGCGAAGGCCTCTTCAGGCCACTGAGTCGATTGACAAATCCACAGTGTTAAAAGTCGACAAAAGCCAGGCGGGGAACTCTGTCAGCCGCACTTGGGGAAACTGTCAGTCTGATGGCCCTGCCATCTCAACCCAAACATGCTAGTCAGGTTCACAAAAGCAATTATTCATTCATATTCTTTTTATAGTTCTAATTTTAAAAACGGGCTGTGAAATGACGAAAGTATCTTTTCTTTGTATTTTTCTAACATTACTGTCTATTAAAATTGACAACTGCTACAGATAATTAAATTAGATTTAATTCAAGGCAAACTGCTTTAGTATAGTGCCTACAAAGACACGGCAGGATCGCTTTGCGTCCTATCTGAAAACCATATCAGTGGAGATCCTTTCTTGTGGTTGCTGCTGTTGTTTGTTTCCTCTATTCAAGCAAAGCCAGTTGCCTGTGACTGACTTCCATGGTTACGTTTTAAAAAACGGTCTTGATGTGAAATAATGGGGGGAATATGGACCTTTCCTGTATGAGAAAGGATGCCCATGCTCTTCCAATCCCTCAATCCCCTCACCACCTCCCCCTTCTCCCCACAACAACCCCTCTAACCACTCCAGAGTTCAGATGAGAGATACAATAGATAGTCTCTTTTATGAGAGAGAGGAAGGAGAGAGGGAAGATAAAGATAAAAAAGAGAGAGAAAGTAAATGCAGACCACATGTCTTTATTAGGAGAAATGCAGCTCTGGAATCTGAAAGCTGACTTTGAGCTTTATAGATTTACAGACGAAAGCATATAGGAGAGATGACCATGGGCTGTGGGTAAAATGGAGGTTTGTTTACATTGCCGTTTTCAAATTAATGCACATCCGAACAGGTCAGATCAGGAAATAGGTGGCTGGAGGGTTCAACAGTTCTTCAGCTAACAGCAGAGCTTTAACCCATCACCGCTAAGAGCTTTGTCAAATCAAAACATTCAGCTTTGAATTAGCTTGTTTGCTCACCATATAATCTCTCCCTTTTTTCAGAGAATGAATTGTACATCTAACTCACCATTTTTAGTAATGAAATTGTACAATAAATCAGTTATTAATTTTATTACTTCAAGACAGTCCACACAAAACCCAGCAAGTTATAATAACTCATTTCAGTTAAGGAAAGTAGTTTAGAAACCAGTGTTAACATTTCATTTGTGTAAAATAATATTTCCTAAAATACAATTAAACTTGGTTATTTTATATTGCTGAAACTTAACTGTATTGATTAAAACCATTTAATAACACTGTCTTATAGTTACATTCTAGCTACTTAGCTAGCTATTTAGCAGGCTAAAGTGCACATGTGCTAATACATCAAGAGACTATCACTGCATCAGCAAGTGGCATTACAACTTTTAATCAAAGCAGTACAGAGATAGTCCTAATATGCTTTGGCTCTTCAGCAAAATGGTAACCCCCCAAAACTCAGACATAACAGAAACCCATTAAATGCCAACATAACAACAATAAACACAAGCAGATCTCTACCCTGTTGAAAAAAACAGCATATGCTGGTTAAGTATGTTTTGATGACCAACATAAACCAGCAAACGGACCAGCATAACAGCATCCCAGCGTCAAAACATACCTAACCAGCATATGCTGGTTTTTTCAACGGGGTATTCATATTAGTCTTGAACAAAAACACATAACATTCAATTTCAAGATGCATTCTCCTTACTGAGTCTGAAGCAAAGCATGCAAGATTTAGTTCTGCGTAATGTAATCAGTAATATTTGAGTGAAATTAACTTATTTCATTGAATACGATGTTTTTAACAATATTGATTTTTTTATTGATTTTTTTTTATGTGTTGCATGTTTCTGCACATTGGTCAGTTGGTCAGTCATGCTGGTGACACTACATGGCTTTGATTTAGTGGACAAAAGCTTTATCAGATATTTAACAAGCAGTGAAGCAACAAAAAATTTAACCGTTATACAGTAAAGAAGCATAATGCCAAAGTACTTAATATTGTTTTCTTTTCAAGAATGTCGTTCTTTTTACAAGAAGATACAAGATATCAGGACTGTTGTTTTACCCTGACAATATTTATTTTTTGACCCTAAAAATTCAGAAATTAAGTACATGCTAATCATAAAAAAGATATATACATTTTTAATGTACTTTAATAGATAGGATAAAAAATTACTGCTACGTCATTGATTGTTATATAGAATATTTTTAGCAGAATTTTTGAGAATTCACATTAAAACATGTTAACTTTTTTGATATTAGGTCTTACTGTCTTAGTTCGTTTTATTGTGCAGGTCATGTGGTTAGCATTGGTTGTGTTAGCATTAGCACAACCAGTGACATGAGCCAGATTTTAATTAATTTCACACATGCAGTGTCAACGGGACATGAGGCATCCCCTAATCATCATATGCCCTGTGACATCATCCACGGACCTGGCAGCCCATAGAAAACGAGAAAAATGGAAGTAGTTTAGCATGGATACAAAGCACCAATTTATCACCATAAGCAAATCCTAACCTGGGAGCATAGCCCCCAGCAGAATTAATTGGCTCACTCGCTGTCTGTGCAGTGTTTGGCCTTGTTTTAATAGGCAGGCTGCCCCAGAGACGCTCTCAAACGCTGCTTCTCCAAGCCACGTGATTGGCTGCTAGATCGCCGTTGAAACTCTGATTCATGAACCAGGAAGTTATTTTTACTTTAGGACCTTCTGCTAGCCATCTGTAACACATAACAGCCCTCTAGTACAGTGTAAAACAAGAATATTTTAGAGCAATTAGTAAAGTTTGTGTTAGTAATTCGTTCTAAAGGCTATTTATTTTGTGTGCGCGTGCGACTATGACTGTTTGTTTAGCATTTGAGTGTTTTTTCTGACACTTTTATGTTGATATTTATTTATTTATATATGCTTTTACTATTTCTTAATCCCTCCCTGTTCTAGCTTGAACCATTTTAAATGAATTCTGAAACGTTGTATTATTCTTATAACTCAAAACTTTGTGATATTGTTATTGTATTATTATTTCTCGTGTTTATTTATCCTTCAGATGAATTGCTTGCTGAATTATTCATTTATAACTCACTTTGGATAAAAGTTTCTGCTAAGTGAATAAATGTAATATTAATACATTATATATATATATATATAAATACAGTAGTATTAAATGTAATATAAATATGCAATAGTACAGTATATATAAATGTACTCACCCTACTTATTTGACATGTTTTATTGCATATTGTGTGTTATAAAAGTCTCCATATCAAGCTATAACTCTCAAATTATGTAAAAAAAATTGTGAATATATTAGCTTTATGTGTTTAGAATAGTCTAAATGTAGTCAGCCATTTGCGTATTACTTTATTCATTCATTCATTCATTCATTCATTTATTCATTCAAATACATAATATGAGTGGTGGAAATTACACTAGCAGACATACAATTTATTATATAAATAAAAAAGGCAGATTTTCTTGAAGATGCATATTTGTCCAATGTTGGATATCGTTAGTAGACAAATGTTAGTATAGCCTATTAACGGTATAAAAAGTTTTAAGAGAGTAAATTTTTTAAAGCTCCACGTCGCTAAAAGTGCCTAAAGTTGAATAAACATCTATTTATAGCTTATAGAGTTATGTGAAAACATGACATTCATGCATTGTTTTTCCAGTGTTTGAGGAAATGAGGCCAAAAGGACCATTACATCCACTACTTTCACAGGCTGTTTAACAGAGAGAGGAGATGTGGCTGTGTGTATGCATGCATGTGGGTGTTTGTGCGTGAAAGTGAGACAAAATGTAGAAGAAACAGTGTGTGTGTGTGTGTGTGTGTGTGTAGGGGTGCTTAAACTTGGCTGACCAGTCATGGTAATCAAAGTGTGCTGTGTGGTTTTTAATAGAGTTCCTGGTCACAGCACTGCCTGTTTCCTGCCAGCTCACTCATCTGAATGCCATACTCCACCGTCCACGGCCCAGTAGAACGCAGCGGAACACTGTCCGCTCACGTGTGCCGCCACTGCCAGCGAGAGAGAGCAACGATTAACATCAATCTAGATGTTCCCCCCACTCACTCTAGTGTGACTAAGAAAGTGTGAGGACTCTGTCGGAGGAACTTTCTAGAGCATTAGCCATAGCAGAGCACAGGATGGGGTGGTGGAGGGGGGGCGAACGAGAGAGAGAAAGAGTAATAGAAACAGGGCAAGTGTAAAACAGGAGGGAGGCCTAGTCTTTACTTGGGCGGCGTGTTATTGAGTTAAGCCTATCTGCCGGTCCATCCACAGTGTCACCTTTCGGTCAGCGCGGAGAGAGAGAATGGTAAATGTGAGAGGGCGTAAAAGATACCCGGCAGTGGCATGAGAGCTGCACTCACAGTCTTTGTGTACGTAGTTCCACGGTGAAATGGATCCGTCTGCACTTAGCGAACGCAGCCTTTTATTCAGGAGGTATGAGGGGAGGAGGTAGCAACATCCAAAACGCAGAAACATCTAACACACACATATACTTACACAAACACACGGAGAATAGGGCAACAAGCCAGATTCACTAAGGTGACCAGATTTAGAAAACTGGGGACATTTCTAGTTAAACAAATTTGAAATTTCCAGTGTTGTAGTTTAAGAATTAAAAAGGGTGGTAATTGCAGTTTTGTGCACTTTGACCACGGTAAATGGTGTTGTGATGGACTATGGTATATTATGTCACGCTTCACAAAACTACATTTTGCCATCGACTTATGAACTGTAAAAGTTTGTCGATTGACAATGACGTCAATGCACATCCAAAACAATACCTAGGTACTAACAATTACAAAACTGAATTGTGACCCTGGACCACAAAACCAGTCATAAGGGTCAATTGTTTTTAAATTGAGATTTATAAATCATCTGAAAGCTGAATAAACAAGCTTTCCATTGATGTATGGTTTGTTAGGATAGGGCAATATTTGGCCGAGATACAAACTATTTGACCATCTGGAATCTGAGTGTGCAACAAAATCTAAATATTGAGAAAATCGCCTTTAAAGTTGTTCAAATTAAGTCCTTAGCAATTCATATTACTAATCAAAAATTAAGTTTTGATATATTTACGGTAGGAAATTTACAAAATATCTTCATTGAACATGATCTTTACTTAAAGCTGCAGTCCGTAACTTTTTTTTAGGTTTAAAATGATCCAAAATCAATATTTGAGCAAGTACATAACCAGCCAGTGTTCAAAACTATCGCCTTACTTTAGCCTGATTCACAACGGTTAGCTTATAATAATGTTTTCTAATTTGAGTGGTACGGGTAGGTTTTCACGGGAAATTCAAGCATGGCACTGCATCATTACGTCACGTCTGTAAATATAAAAAAGTTGTCCCGGCTACTAGGCTATCGCATGTGAGGATCCTGCAGGTGGCAGATCGTTAGCCTTTTCTCACAGCAGCTAGAATAATTAAATGTCAAAAAATCATTTTGATGGCGGATTGTAATCCAGAAAGGATTATTTGAAACACATGTGAATGAAATTAAATTATAGTCCACTTTACTAAGTATAGGATTCACACCGGTGCGGTGACTGACTGCCACACATAGACACACAGAGATGGCGACAAAGAGGCAAAATTTACGGACTGCAGCTTTAATATCCTAATGATTTTTGGCATAAAAGAAAAATCGATAATTTTGACCCATAAAATGTATTGTTGGCTATTGCTACAAATATACCTGTGCGACTTAAGATTCCAGGTTCACAGTTATATAATGCAGCAATATTTAATGTATATGTAATGCAACAATGTTTAAATAATTATTGCATGAATTTAATTAATGTATATATTATGTTTTGTCTAGTCTTAATTTTGTGATCTTTCATGATTTGTGATTTTTCATGATCAGTTTTCTTAATATCCATTCATATAAAAGATAACTATAACAATGACTATTACATTGACAGCCAATCAGAATTCAGCCAATATTAAAGCATTTAAAGCAGCAGATGACATAACAACATTGTAATAAACAGAATGTTATTACATTACATCCTGGTTGTAACGGGATTTTATAACAGTGAAAATAATAAAAATAAAACTGTTTAGATAGATAGATAGATAGTGCATTAAAAAGGACAACTGCACCTAAAAAAAGGGATGTCATCACTCTAACATTTATGGATGCTCAGGTACTCTTTATGATTCTGTTTATGTGTGATTTGTAGGATATGCCATCTCTCACTTTTCTTTCTCTGACCATTCCTCTTTTTTTGCCCTCTGTCACTCTTAAACTAACACTCGCATACACAGACAGAAGGCCCAGCAGCTGAATGAGTGGGTTAAAGCTGTCACTTTTCTCACTGCCTACCTGAACAACCTGATGAGTCATATTGTATTCCGAACAAGCAGCATTATAAAAACTCACCTACAGACATGCATAAACATATATAGAGGGTGAGAGAGAAAGCGAGACAGATAGATCGAGAAGTGGGAGTGGAGTTAACAAAACAGCAGAGAGAATCCCAGAGGGCAGGCAACAGGTGCAGGTGTCATGGAGTGGCAGGTTAAATAAGTAAAACGGTGACACACCGCCCATAATTTCAATATTCATGTGTTTAGTGGTAAATATGCAGTGTAGGTTCACAGATTACACAGTACCGTACATAAAGCGCTCAGACACACACAAACAAACAGCCCATCTTATCACATTTCAGCTAGCACGCTCATTCACTGCACCGCTCGTTGCCTGCGCAAACTGTATGACATGCTACCCTAACCACCAATGTGGATTTGTAAGATTTTCAAACAAGTATGCCTTGGATGTATCTGGGTTATGAGAAGACAGATGCGTGTGAGTGTGTATATGTGTCTTCTCGCTCTCTCTCTCTCTCTCTCTCTCTTTCGCTCTGTCTGCAGTAGACTTTTCTTTAGTCGTGCCTCCCCCTACTGGCTACACTATTTCTCTCCCTCATCCATCTTTCCTCATTCCCCCTTCCACCCTCAGCAACTCTTCTATTGCTTGTCTTCTTTCTTTCATGCCATACTCCTTTCCTACCAAATTCCTACAATGTTTCCTTCCGTCTTCACCGCTGATTTTTCTCGGCGCAGCTACAGGGGCTGCCCCTCTTGGACAAACATATCGACGTTCTATCTTTTCCACTCGTTTTGTTTATTTTATTCTGAAAATATCAATTTTTCCTTATAAAATATGTCTCTTTTTAGTTTATCTGAAGTGTATCTGTTTGAAGGAAGGTGTTTATTTTAAATAAATAAATGAATAAACATAAAATTCCAACAAATATGTTATTTATTTAAAAATATAAAGTCTTATATGTCTCATTAGGATGGTAAGCACCCTCCGCTGATACTACCATGAGGAATTCTAATAGAAAACTTGTTGCGTTTTTCTCCTTTAAAGGCCTGAAAGGAATATGCATCTAATTTTCTCAATCGCTCTTCTATATAATTTGAATAAATTACGCCTTGGATCGGAAATAAATGCTCCCTGACTTCCCCTCAAATCCTCTGATAGTTGTATCTTTAATTATTATTTAATTTAGCAGTTATGAGTGGTTTTCAGTTAAAGAGGATACTGCTGACAAATTCAATTAAATGAAAATAGAGAACTTAATGGTCCATGTTAATGATTCATTTCATACATAATATTATGTTTTTTTTCTTTCTTCTGTAAATTTCTAATCAGGGCTCACTTTAATGTTGGTTACAGGGGTCTAGACACAACCAAGGTGTGCACGCATCCACAAACACACTCACACGCCACATCCATTAACCCTGTGTGTCCCAGCGCCTGCTTCGGAAAGAGTTTGTCATTTATAATAACACATTTCTTGCTTATTAAAATAGGACCTAATGAAAAATGGCACATCAGAGATGAAAGATCTGAAGTACAGCTACAGGAAAAGCCCAGGGCACGGTGTAAGTGGGCCGGTCAGGGGTGCCGGGTGTGGACCGCGGGACTCGGGTGCATTAGTGTTAAGAACACATGTGCGGGAGGAGGCCATGAAGGGTGAGACTTAGTGGGCATAGGGAGAGCGGAGGGGATCAGTGACAAGTGGCCCATGTTTGGTGTGTGTGTGTGTGTGAAGTGGGGTGGAACAAGTGCCGCAGAGAGGTGCAGGGCGGTGTTTTTCCCATGGTCCACTGCCCCTGCCCCCCAACACACACACACACATACACCGGCCTGTCAGACAGGGTCCAGCTCAGTTACAGACCCCAGGGCCAATGTGCTCTCAATGAACTGATACAGATGGAGAATTTTAGCACAATGGATGGATTACCACTGCCAGAATAGAACTTCTCACTCCCTCACACATGTACACACACACACACACACACACAAACATTTGGGCATGCACATGTACACATACACTACCAGTCAAAAGTTTGGAATAATCAAAATTTTTTATAAGATGTTTTTGAGATAAATATCTTGTTTTCATCAAGGCTGCATTTATATGATCAAAAATACATTAAAACAGTAATAATGTGAAATATTATTGCATTTATTCCTGTGATGGAAAAGTTAAATTTTCACAAGTCATTACTTAAGTGTCATGTGATCCTTCGGAAATCATTCTAATGTTGATTTGGTGCTCAAGAAACATTTCTTATGATCAATGTTAAAAACAGTATTTGCTGTGTAATATTTTTTGTTGAAACTGTGATACACTACTGTTCAAAAATGTGGGATAAGCACTTTTTTAAAGAAGGACATTTTTATTCATCAAGGATGCGTTAAATTAATCAAAAGTGACAGTAAAGACATTTTATAATGTTAAAAATATTATATTTATTACAAAAGATATCTATTTTAAATAAATGTGGAATTTTCTATTCATCAAATAATCCTGAAAACAATTTCACAAAAATATTAAGCAGCAAAACCTGTTTTCGACATAGATAATAATTAGAACTATTATTACTATTAAATCAGCATATTAGAATGATTTTTGAAAGGTCATGTGACACTTGAGTAATGAATGCCAAAAATTTTGTTTTGCCATCACATGAATAAATTACATTTTAAAATATATTAAAATAGAAAACAGTTTATTTAAATTTGAATATTGTATTTTTTTATCGCAATATTCTTTTAATATATATGACTGTTTTTATTGTATTTTTAATCAAAAAATGGCATCCTTGGTAAGACATTAAAAACATAAAAAAAACATTTTTAAAAATCTCAATTATTACAAACTTTTGACCAGTAATGTTCATTAACACATCACACACAAAGAGATCCCTCTGCCAGCATGGCTTTTCAATACTAATCAAACTTAAACTTGTAATTATAGTTTCTCTAACCTGTGCTTTCATCCTTGAATAAACTATGCTTGTGTGTTAGAGTGTGTGTTTCAGTTCATATCTTTTCACCGCTGTGTCTGTATGTTAGCAATGTGTGCCGAGTGTCCTTAACTGTCCAGCGTGTAAAGACTGCGGTGCATCTTTAATGGAGGATAGGCTTTATAAATCATGACTGCAGGTCTGTTTAGACATTCACCAGCTTGCCCCATGCTCTCTCTCCAATGGAGGAGGGTAGATTAATGGCATAGGGCCTATTTAGCACCAGCCGCTGTAAAACATGACACTTTCTCCCAACACGATGCTCCAGCCTGGCCCGTCAGCCAGCCAGCGAGCGGTCCCACCCCACCCAGGACAAATAGCTCATCACAAACAGCCCAGCCAATGTCAAAAAGGCAAAATCCACAGTGACGAATGACAGGAGTTTTGGCAATAATAATAGGCAGGAATTTGATTAATGTAATTATTGAGGAGAATATGTGGAGGACAAGCACACGCTCGCTGCCTATAAGATGAAAAAAAAAAAAAGCTTACAAGAAGGAACAGTTGTTGTTTTCCGTTTAATATATTTAATTAAACTATAATTAATTAACAAGTTATTCATTTATATATCTTATTTGGGCAAATTTTTTTGCTGGCTGTTTTATTGTTATTATTTTGTTTAACTTAGTCTAACTGCTAAGTTTAAAATTGTATCCATCTTGAGAATGAATGGCTGCTACATAAAAGGTTAAGTAAATTATGTAAACAATGCATTAAATTAAGTAAGCTACATCACCACCGAGGTGACATCATTTATCAGTGAACCGAAAAACCATTTACATACAAAAGTGTGAATATCAGTAAAAAATCTACATCAAACCGGTTAGTGTGTCTCTAGTGTAAAATAATTCCACTGGGAAACTTTTATGGCAGTCATCATCTTCCAAAATTCAACATATTGAAATTATATGTTATATTATTATATGTAATAAAAAAAAAGGTCATATAATTTTAATTTTAATGGAAGATTAATCTGCAGTGTAGGACAGAACACAGAAAAAAAAACATTTATTTTATTCATTCATTCATTCATTCATTTATTTATTTATTTTATAGGGGATGGAAATTTTGTTAATTTACCTCTTTACTATCCACACAAATGAAAGGAAATTATAAAATTGAACATGGAAGTTAAAAGTGTTGCATTGTGAATGTGCTCTTCCTGCTGGAAAACGATTTTATTGTCGACTGGCTTGTGTCTCAGGTTTCACTCGACATTTTGAAAAAAACGAGAGCATTGCATTATAAGTGGAGTTATATAACAGCTTAACGATGCACATCTTGCACTTCATATATTTTTTTCAAAGTGATTCCAGACATCACTGCATGCTTTCAAACCCATAGTTTCACTTTAGTTTTCCAGTCTGCATGCTGTCCATACACTGACCAATCCAATCTCAAAGTACCGGCCAAAATGCAGCCATAATAATAATAATGATAATAATAATAATGATAACACATTATAATAATAATAATAATTTTCATAATCAATCATTGTTGTCACTTCCAAATGGTATTTGCTCATCCCTTTTTGTTTTTAAACTTTTTTTTTAGTTGAAATAAAGTGTTAAAGTAAATAAAGTTATTAGCCTGGGTCAAATCTTCTCCCGTCAACAGAAAAACAGGTTTTATATGTGTATTTTTTTTAAACTAGATTTCTCTTCTTTTTTTTTAAATGCCTTCAGTTGAAACCGAATGTTAAAAAGAAAAAAAGTACAAAAGTAATGTAAAATGTTATAAAACTGTTATAAATGAACAGAGGTGTAAAACTATAATTAAAAATGTCATATTTTTTTATCCAAACTTTGCTTAAAAATGTCATTATAAAAAAATATGTAATATATGTTGAGATCCATCCTTCTTTGTGCTCATGACACCTGTTAATCAGATAGGACTGAATTAATTCACACCTGATGAGGAGAAGGAAGTTAACACAATCTCAGGTGAGGCAGGTAAATATCAGAATACCCAAGAGCTATTTCTGTGCTGGCTCTGCATACATTATCAGATCAGGATATTACAATCACAAAATACCTGCAAAATTTTGCACATTTGGAAAGTGTGTAAACAGTTTTACTTCATTCTACGCAGGCGTTGGATACATTTAAATTCAATTGCAAATTTTAGCTCAAATGCCTTTCGAAAAGAGCATATTTTATTATGATATTTAAGCAGAGTGCCTTTTCATAAATTTTGCAAAGGCATGTTTGTTCAGCTCTTATCTGAACTAGTCAGTCTAATGAATTCTCATGTTTTTTGCCTTTAAGATCAGCATGTGTTTTACTAAATAGCTTGATAAAAGTCTATAAAACCGAACTATTGTGACAAGCTAAATATATACAGCACAGACTATAAACGATGGTGTAATCCGGTTGTAAACTACATTATAGTCACAGATGAATTCAAAGAGAGATTTCTATGTATGAAAGGAGAGCGAGAGACGTGTAACCTTATGCCAGCCCCACAGTTAGCGACTACAAAGGGGAACACCACAGCTGCGAGAGTGTTTACTTGTTGAATCTTTTATCAGTTTTTTCCTGTTTTTATCTGGGCTGGCTCTCCCTGCTTGTGTGCGCTTATCTATGCAGCTGAAGCCGAGCTCGGAGTTAGCCTGCGTCCGCCTGATTACAGCTGTGATAGATGGAGTCAGGGATGACCTTACCTCCTCACTAAACACAAGGTTGGACATTTGTCTCCCTGCAGTATTTGCATGTTGTTCGCCTGTTTGAAGCTATTTGTCATGTTATTCACTTTTGCCACTGGACATATGAGAGGCGTTTGAGAGAGGAGAGTGCTGCGCGAGCAAAGCCCACGATAAAAGCAGCCTTGATAATAAAGCGAAAAGTTCTTATTTATTCGTATTATTCTAGTTTACAGGACTATAGAATAATTTCTTTAGTTGGTCCTTTGGATATTAGTGTCTTCATTATCTGCCTTTTAATTTCCATATGAAATCTTTTAATTTTAGCTACAGTGTTATGACGGTGTGATATCAGGTGTGAATATCAGGTCTTTTCTTTTCTCTTTTCTTATAACTTTCATATGCCAGCTTAATATATGTGTTATGATCTGTCAGAGGCACGGATTTGCTATTTTCGAAAGCAACCAAACATGGATCTCGCAATACCTCTGGACTGATTCCCTATATCTGAATGTATGTCTGAGGTCGAGACTGTATCTACACATAATCCTGAGGCAGTGCTTAAATCTTATCCTGAGATTAGGATTAATCCTGAGTCTGGGCCTAAACCTGTACCTAGGCGTAATCCTGCTGGACCCTAGTGTTTTGAGCTATTCTTTGAAGGCGGTTGGTGGGTAATAGAGAGTTGGTTCTGTGAGGTGGTTCAGAAGCATCACTGCAGAGCCACACAGCGTTTTTCCATTCACTTCATTCAGCTAATTAGCCCCTACTCATGAGGCAGTTCAGCTGTAATCAACTAGCAGCAAGATCCGTCATCTCCTCCTAATCATTTTATTACCTCTGTAGAGTGGTCTAGACGTCTCCCTCCTACAGCCAGCTGCAGACAGGTCAGTATGTAACTTTCCACTACATTCTGGGACATCAGCTGGACACAGTCCGAGCAATCGAACTGGATACCAAGCTGTGCAAAATGAGTGGTATGTCCATATACACAGTATTTATAACTAGTGGAAAAAATACCTGGATACTGCTGCTGAAGATATTCTGAAGTGTGCATATGATGGAAAACTTACTATGCCACAATGCCACAACAAAGGCAGCTGACACCATAGGATTTAGTGTGTGCAGATTTTATTCATACTACACACATGCATGCTTACAGAACAGAGTTTTTTTCATGGAATGCAGCACATACTACATACAGTAATTTGACAGTACAGTATGTGATTTAAAACACTGCTAGTGATTTGTATTATTGTTGATTTGGCTGACCAGGTTTTGTTAACAGTACATTCAGCCTCAGGTGAGTTTTTAAATGGAGTATTAATGAGTTCCGAGTACATGAATGTTCAAGCAAACCTAATTACAAATCAAAAACTCTGAATTCTAGAATAGATGATACCCAAGAGTTGCAAGGGAGGTGTTGATGTGTGAAACGGCAGCAAGCAGGTCTGTTGTGAATGATTGTGAATGGTACTGTAATTGTATTTAAATTTTCAGGCTGTATTTGAATAATATTAAGTCGCTGTAAAAGAAAGAGTGGTTACATTTTAATATAAGCTTGTTACAGTGTAAGTCTACAATTAAGCATAACATTATTGCATAACATTAATTAACAACATGTTCTTATAGGGTTGGGTTTAGGGTTCATCTGAAATAAAAATGTGGTGTTTAAACCGTATTTATGAAGAAACTGTTAGTAAATTTCACAAATAATTACAAAGAAACAGCAAGTAATATTGAATTAAACATGAAATTTTAGAGTAGAGAGATTGAAATATTTTTTCTTGTGAAACTAATAATCTTTATTTTGATGTGTTTTCACAACTTCGAAAAAAAAAATTTTTACACTGCAGTTGCTTAAAATTATGCATAATTTACTGTTATTACTATGGTAAAGTACTATATTAAGTACTATAGTATGCAATGTATAACAGACACTAAAATAAAATGTCATCAAAAGAGTTTATAAACAACAAATGTTACAACACTTTTAACTAGCATGCATATTGCTAGTATATTGGCTATTTGTTAATACTTATAAAGCACATATTAATGCCTTATTTTGCATGGAATATTTTTGAGATCTCTTAATCTCAAACCTCATACCTAAACTTAACAACTACCTTACTAACTATTAATAAGGAGATTATTGCAGAGAAAAGTCGGTAACACTTTATTGTAAGTGGGCCTTATTACACATTGCATGTACTTAATATTATAATATCAATTAATTAAGCATAATTACATCCAAGTAACCCTAAACCAAACCCTAATCCTAGCCCTAAACATTTAGTAAGTACATGTAGTTAATTCATATTTCTCAGTACTTAAATGTATAATTACACTGTAACATGGACACCTTAAAATAAAGTGTAACCAAAGTTGTAGTTAATAGTTAGTTAATACTCAGAATTGGACCTTAAATTAAAGTGTGAACATTATACCATACGTGCATAATAGGAATTAAAATTATACAAAAATAAATGTGAGATAATAAAAATGATACAAACATGTTCTGTATTATTTTTCCAGCTTGAATGCATGACGTTGTTATAACAAATGCCCAAATAGGAGCTTCCCAGGTGCACTTGAAGGCAGCATTGATTACAGTACAAAAAAGAAAGAAAGGATTTCTTGTTACGTGTGAGAACGAGAGGGACAGAAAGAGTGAGAAGGGACAGAGACGCACCAGACACTTCCAGGTCTCTAACGAGGTCGCTAATTAACTCTCACACTCCTGTTCGCTCGCTCTCATCAGAGGTGCACGATGCTTTTTTGACAGGAGAAAATTGCAGGGCAATTAAATCATCTGAAGACGAACACTTCAGATGCTGGAATTAACAGCTAAATGTTACATTTATCTCTCAAAATGTGACGGAGGGGAATAAAATGGTGGCCATAGAATGTTGGCTGATTTTCCAATTCTGTGGAACGAAATTATTTATTATTGAATAATCCCGTGCCTCAGAATTTCCTCTTTCTTTTCACATTTCCACCGCCGTTTTTGTCGAATCCCTAATTTTAACGCACGCAACGTGACTCCGCAATCCCAGCGGAGACAGTAACTTGTTTTCTGCGGCTGTTTACCGTGTTGTGCTCCTGATTTCTCCTCTTTTGTGCCGAGCATTATTTGACAGGATGCCGTTTTTCCTCTTCTTTGAGCAGAATCCGAGTGATTCTTGCGCTTTATTTTCATAACCCTTTCCTCAATTAACCTCTCCTACTGCTCCCCACTGGCAGCTGGTTACAGGGGGAAATGTGTGACTGAAACACAGGCTCAATCACGCCATTATTTGTCATCTGTCCTCAGAGAAAGGGAACGAGAAAGGAGCGCGAGAGGAGAGAACTCGCCTAATTTTTGGGTCTATTCTTAAAGCCCGTTCCCCACCCCTACCGTCCCGAGCGTTAGCGGGGGCATGGAAGAGAGCTGACAGGCTTTTTTTTCGTGGGCCGAGGTGGGGCCGGGGGGTGTGCGGGGCTTTTTTGTGTGGCCGTCAGGAGCAGCGGTGATGGCGTGAGTCTGGGGCCTGCGGGGAGCCTTTGTGCTCACTCCATTCTCACTCCTCACACTGCTAACCCTCAATGCCTGGATTAGAGAATACTTTAGAGTTTTAATCTCTAATTCATGTCTCACACACACACATTTTCCCTTCCCTCACACACATAAACACGTACACCCACACACACACACACACAAACACACACAAAAGCACACCCATTGAGTCCCAGACAAAGTGTGAAGGGAAGGCAATGAATAGTGGACTAAGAGCGGAGCGAGGTTAGATGTAAATGCAGCCATGGTTAAACGCTGGAATACCATCCGTAAGACTCATTAGCGGCAGTGAGTGTGAGGTAACGCGCTCGGCCGGCCCCCTGAACAACCAGGCCCCTTTTCTTTCCAGCAAACTCTCCATCCTTTCCTCACAATAATGAGAGAAAAAGGTCACGTTTTCACAAGAGGGGAAATGAAGGCAGTGTTCGCGGTTGCTTTACAGTCCTAGTTCACCAACTCCAATAAATGAGCATGTACAACAAGCCAAAGGGCCTTTTATTGCAAATTTAATTCATTTCTCTAGACAACTGTGAAATTTGCCATTGACATTAGTTATTACCCTGAGGCCAACGAAGAGATGATCTCAGTTAATAAATGATCCCTAACAAGAAGCGCTCCTCTTTTTCTCTCTCTCTGGCTCTCTCTCTTTCTCGCTCTCTCTGTTTTCCTTCTTTGCCTGCTGTGAGAAGCTCATTGCACAGAGACGCTACTGTCAGTTCTTCCAGATACTCAGTTCTGCACCCTTCCATACATACACACACACACACACACACACACACACAGAGTGAGCATTGTGAGAAAAGCTTTAGTGGTCCTACAGCTGCTCCCTGTTACCCTGTTATCTCTGTTACCCAACATAAAGAGCTGTGGTTGCAGGTCAAACACACAGAGAGGATCTTTCTTTCTGTCATATTGCACACACACACACACACATATGTTTTTCTATCATGGTGGCAACTTTCCTTTGACTTGTATTGTTTTATATTGAGCTGCTAATCCATCCAGATGCTGGTGCATCGAGCATTTTTGTAATTTTTTTATTACAACATTATTTAGCATATTATTAAAATCACAGTGGATGATAGTGGAGGACAAAGTACACAAATCCTGAATTTGAAGCATAAATACCTTAATAAAATATTACTCCAGTAAAAGTAAATATATTCCTTTTAAATTTCTGCATCAGAAAAAGCACAGAAGTACTTACTTTTTTAATGTTGTTAAACTTTTGATGCATAATAATAATAGTTTTGTTTATTTATATAGATTTTCTCTTGAGCTTAAATAGGTTAGAGCTTAGGCTGACATTATTAAGAATTATTATGAGACATCAACTATAAGGCAGTAGTCAATAAGAATGTGTTGGTGCATACATAAATTGTGACCCTGGACCACAAAACCAGTCTTAAGTCGCTGGGGTACATCAATGGAAAGCTTATTTATTCACCTTTCAGATGATGTATAAATCTCAATTTCGAAAAATTGACCCTTATGACTGGTTTTGTGGTCCAGGGTCACAATTTTGTATATATATAATTAATTATGCATGACATGCATGATATACAAATAAGCAACTATTCATTTCTATTACCAAAACATTAAAACTTGTCATCATAGTTGAATGCTAAACTAATCCCATCAGTTAAATTGGCCACATGCACCAAGGATCATATTAGACCTGATTATTTGATCAGTTTGAGTCAGACATAACCATATTGTGAGTTGTGACTAGTTTTGACCGGATCATCGATTCAGTGAGTTCTTTGGTGAATACATTATTCCATGTGAGTTGTGAATGGTAACACTTTAGTATAGGGACATATTCTCACTATTAAGTCGTTGCTTATTAGCATGCCTATTATTAACATATTGGCTGCTTATTAGCTTATTAGTACTTATAAAGCACATATTCTGTATGACCATATTCTACATCCCTAATCGTCGTAAAAGTCGTAGTTAATGGTTTGTTAATAGTGAAAATAAAGTGTGGCCAAAAGAATTGCCTTAAAGTATGGTTCAGGGCAAACTGGACATCAATTGGATATTTCAACAGGTTGGTTGAAAAGATTTGGCACAAAACAATGACTCATCATGAATCCAGAATCACTATGTTATACAAGTTTCCAAAAGTGAAAATACTAAAGTACAGATAATTGAACAAGAGAAAAAATAGCCAATTTTGATATTGTCCCCACATTGCTTTTAGGAACATTTGGTTCCCACAATTTAGGCTGAACCTGACCCACCCACACACACACACACACACGTGTTTACCACGCAGGCACGCCACTGTCCCAGTTTGCGAGTATTGCTGCACCATTAATGATTCCATTAACCATTCATTTCTAGTGACAGTAATTCATAGTTTTATTTGTAATTTTATATGTTGACTTCTTCTCCCGCAGCACCAATACATCTAATATCAACCAATCCAAATGTTTGGTTTGAAAGTACGAAAAAAAAGTTCCCTAATCTAAAATTATTATTTCTTGACAAATGGAATCCATTATCAACTGATTCATGAATATTTGTCCAGTCCAGCAATGACAAGCTACACTTTCTCATCTAGGGGAAATAGAATTGTTCAAATTGTGTTTGAGAGAAGGCTCACACACTGGAGGCGGCCCATAATGCAATACGCCAATTTTTTCCTATTTTTTGCAGTTCCAATTTATTGAAGTAACAGAGCAGAAAATGCAGTGACAGCTGTAGCACTTTATTGCGAATTAGTACATACGTTCGGCAGAGAGAGACAGAGAAAGAGAGAGAGAGAGGGGACTCATTGTATTTCTGTAATTGCCACGGGCTCTGAAAATGGGCTAGCAATAGTACTGGAGCAATTACATATTGAAGACAGAAGATGACAGGATATACTTTGAACATCAGATCACATTTACACTGGGATTTGACCCCCTTCCTCAAAACAGAGCTGAGAGGAGAGGTACTATGACAATGACAGCCATACATGCTCATGACTTGGTGAGGCCACTGGATGATTATAATTATTGTGTCTGACGTTTGACCCGGTATTGATGGTGTGGCTGCTGCATGTTTCTCCCTCCGTGTTTCAACCGCAGATGTGTTTAACAGGCTGACACCATTTCTCGCAAGAGGTCAGTGCAGGTGAACAGAGAAATGAACACTTGCCAAATACTGTTAAACTTCCACAAATGCCTACACTCTAAATTGTCACCATCACGCCTTTGTTAGGACCGTATGGGGGTGTCCGGTTTGGGTTATGTTCATACGGAAGGTTCATGAAGTCAAAAGTTGAAGTCAAAAGGTAAAGGTAAGGTAATGAAGTCAAAGGTAATAGCACTGGTCAAAGGCTGGAGAAGGTAAAAAGCTATTTTATTTCATTTTATTATTTTATTGTATTTCTATTAAATATTTTATTTGGTGATGGCAGAAATGAGCACAGGATAGACTTAACAAGATTGTCCATACTCGTATGAAAAAACACATTATTAAGCGATAACACAGCCACTGTTCGCACCCCTCCATCTCATTCGCAAGAGACAATCCATAGATTGTGCATTTCGATTTGCTAGGCTGCCTTCCAAAATACACGTTCATTTCCTGTTGTTATTAGTTTGTCATGTTGCATGAATTGATAACATGACGCAGCTTGTCTGCCGCCGCTCGTCTCCTGCATTGTGATGTGGGGTCAACGGCATGAATGATGAGCAAATGCAGTGAATAGAAGAGATGTCATTCAGCCATTACAGTAATTTTCTATTTCTGTGAAAAAAAATAAAAATAATAATAATAATAATAAGGTAGAAAAAAAAAAACTCTTTTGGGCTTTACTTCAATATAGACCAGAATTCTTGCATATTCTTTTTTTTTTCCAGGTTATGGCCCAAGCCTTATTCTGGAGAAAATTAGGTGTGATTGTGTGAGAGTATTTGTTAAAAAGGTAGTAAAATATTGGTTTACAACAACAGCAGTAGGTTTACTGTCCTTACTTATAGGAAGCTGACACTGAAACAATTTACAGAGATGTAAGATAACACTGTACGCTGTGAGGTTTTGATGTATTCATCATGAATACATTGTGGCTTTTCTCTTTGAATATGTGTTTTACTGCAACATAAAAAGGATTTGATCTGAACACTTATCACCTTTTACAGAGAGGAGACAGTCTGCTGTCAATAATCCTGAAACCACCTAAGCTCAGTCTGAAACTGCACCTATAGCGAACACATTAAAGAGTAACAAAGCCCTCCTGTCAAGACATAATACTTCTCTTATTGACAGACAGGGAAATACAGCTGGATTTTGTGTGTGCGTGTTTAAGAAACGGAGAGCCAGAGACAAAAAAAAAAGGGAGAGAGCTCAGTTCATTTGCATGGCTCGTTTAGCTGGTGCACTTAATCATGGATTTTCTGCGGTGCAAGTGCAGTGTCTTTTTTCTCAAATGACTGAGCTCCAGCAGGGCGAGTGCAGGAATCCTCTTAGTGCAAGCCCACCTTTTCCCTACTCTGCCACTAATGTGTGTGTGTGTGTGTGTGTGTGAGAGAGAGAGAGAGAGAGAGAGAGGGAGAAAGAAAGTGTATACAAATGTATACAATGGCTCTAAAAGTACCTGGAACTGGCATGTCCATAGTTATTGTGAAATGACTTCATACATCAATTAAAGAAATTAATATAGAAATAGCGTTGGGAATGTCATCATTTGGAAAAAATTAAGTGACAGATTTATTTATATAATATCTTAAAGGTGCAGTAGGAGATCTTGGAAAATGCTAACTTTAGCTCTGAAACCGAACATCCCACCCTCCCTGCAAATCGCCGTCCAAAGCCACGCCCCCTGAACGCATGAACGCGAACAGATCAGACAACCAGAGACAACATTACTACAATACATCATGTGTCATTATTTTTAATTTTAATTTTAATTATGTGATTCTGAATTAAGACTGGAGTAATGGCTGCTGAAAATTTAACTTTGTCGTCACAGAAATAAATTAAATTTTTAAATATTAAATTTTTAAATATATTCAAATATAAAACAGTTATTTTAAACTGTAATAATATGTCACACATTTGACTGTTTTTGATCAAATACATACAGCCATGGTGAGCATATATGCTTGCAAAAACATTAAACAAAAATTATAATTATTCCAAACTTTTGACTGGTAATAAGATGTAACAATTATATTGATTATATTGATTTAAGAAGAAGAAGAAGCAGAAGAAATTTTATTTATTCTAAAAAGCTTCAAGTTTTCTTTTTGGGTTAGAGTCTAAAGTAATTACACTTAGCTATATGAAACAACAGAAATCTTTTATATGTCCTCGTTTAAATAGCTTGTAAACATGTGCGTGTGTATGTGTGTACTTCGCATTTAGAGCCACCTCTCCATTGGGACTGACCTTGCCCACTACACGGCAGCCTCCATTAATACAGGTTTAATTAAACTGAACCCGTCTGGGCGTCTCCTGCTGCCTGCATTGCCCCGCAGGGGAGCACACACAGTCAGCCCTCCATTACACACTGACAGGACCAGATACACACACACACACACACACACACACATATCCACACATACTCCACTTGTGTAGTAACACAATACGATTGTTAAAATTAGAAGATGGGAAAATTCATGCTGGAGTTCAGTTCATTTCCTAAACATTACAGTGCAGAAATGTTCCTTTCCCAGATCAGGCCAAACAGAGGTTTCCAAGTGTGCCGCAGAAGTGGATTGAGTGTCAGGCCAGGCCACGTCTGTAATGGAACATGCCTTCAGTGGCAATATCTAATCAGCCAGATCTAATCAACAAATTACAGTGATGTATGTGGTCTGCAAATTCTGTGACTAATAAAGTACATTGTATTTAACATGTTTAAAGTGTGTCCCTGTGTGCCTCCTCTGTCTCCTTGATTAATGTAAATGTAATTAAGCACCATGCTAATTAAGCCATAAATAATGACAAGGTGCGCATTTATGCAAAGATAATGGCACACCTAGATAAAGTGATACATTGATGTATCTTCAACTTCTTTTCAACAATGGAACCTATGATTTGCAACCAGTAAAATGGCTGTAAATTGCGAGTGACTTGTTTTTTCATCATCATATGTTGATGACAGTCTTTGAATCACCTGCATCATCTTTTCTAAAATGAGAGTGTTGAATGATGCAAACAACAGCACTTCACAGAGTGAATTTGAGGAAATTCACAAGGTGACGCCAGTGTTGCTTTCACAAAAAGAAAAAAACTTTTAAAAAAACCCTGCTAAAACATAATAAACTAAACATCACATATACCGACTTAAAGGGATAGTTCACCCAAAAATGAAAATTTGATGTTTATCTGCTTACCCCTAGGGCATCCAAGATGTAGGTGACTTTGTTTCTTCAGTAGTACACAAACGAAGATTTTTAACACAAACCGTTCCAGTCTGTCAGTCTTATAATGGAGGTGAATGGGTACACAAACAAAACCAAATTAAACCCTGCTAGGCGCGTGAGACGTCATCTTCTTCTTCTTGCTTTAGAAGAAGAAGAAGATGCCTCACGCACCTGCTGTTGAGAACGCGCTCAGGAGGACGCGCTCAGGACAGTTCCTGTTCACCTCCATTATAAGACTGACAGACTGCAACGGTTTGTGTTAAAAATCTTCGTTTGTGTTCTACTGAAGAAACAAAGTCACCTACATCTTGGATGCCCTGGGGGTAAGCAGATAAACATCAAATTTTCATTTTTGGGTGAACTATCCCTTTAAACAGGAGGTGTCTGTTTGAGTTTATCAGTAGAGAAGCAACTCCATGAACACTGTCGCTGTACTGTAACACAGATACAAGCGTGATGAATGCTGTTAGGTAAATTCTGATGGTCACATTTCAACTGCAAAGCTTGACATTTATAGTGTTGCCTGTCATCTGCAACATCTCTTGCTTCTAAGCAGAGAAATGTGCACAATAAATAGATTCCAGCTTGTTCAGTCAATTCAGCATCCACACTTGTCAGCTGTTTACCTCCTCTCTCTCTCTCTCTCTCTCCTAATATGTGAATAACACGTATGTTTCTCTGATTAATGACACCTGGACTGTAGCTGACGGTGCACATGTGGCAGTGACAAATGTAGGTATCCATTGCTATAGTGATGGCATAAACACAGCCCTTAGCTGAAACTGCAGCCACAACACGTTTATCAACAGCATGAGATGGGGGAGAAAATCTGTAACTGTATATTTCCATTCAATGCTACAGTATAGGACCACCCTAAAGACAAGAAAAAGAAAATCTAAGAAAGGGGAATCCTATAGGGTCTAATCTGGGCGAAAAGGAGACTTAGTACTTACAGATAATTGTGTAGTGGTCTGAATTAACCAATAACCCATTTGCTAAGTAAGAAATCCACAGCCTTAGTTATTTAAGACTATCAAGTCAAGTCAAGTCACCTTTATTTATATAGTGCTTTTAACAATACAGATTGTGTCAGCTCTACTACTTGCAAGCTCACTCAAGAGAGTACTTCCATTCAATGCTACAGTATGGGACCACCCTAAAGACAAGAAAAAGAAAAAGAAATCTAAGAAAGGGGAATCCTATAGGGTCTAATCTGGGCGAAAAGGAGACTTAGTACTTACAGATAATTGTGTAGTGGTCTGAATTAACCAATAACCCATTCGCTAAGTAAGAAATCCACAGCCTTAGTTGTTTAAGACTATAAATGAGTGCAGAAAGGAAAGGGGGAAAAAATTGTTACCTCAATAAACCCCTGGCTGAAACCAATAATTGTTTGAATAATCAGTTTAACTGATACATTTAAAAGAATTGGAGGAATGATTTGAACATGAATTGGACTTCACTACCTCAAGTTAATACAAACTTTGTTTAAAGGCCACAGTTCCAACTGAGAAACTCACAATGGTCTCAATAAGCCTTAAGTTTTTGGATGATCCTTGCATGTGATTAAACCTGCAACCTTGAAGTATCCCAGATCTTTAACTATTAGGCTTTAATCATGCCAGTGCATAAGGTGGAAACAAAAAAGTAATGCACTCTGATTCATACCACCACATTTGAACATGCAAAGAGGGACCTCTAGATCAAGGTAAGTAGATGCATGAAATACCTTTTTAAATAAAATAAAATAAAATTTTATTTTATTTTATTATAAAAGAAAATAAATTTTGTATCTTTGCAATTCATACTTTATGTTTTGGTAAATTGTTGGCTAATTCGTATGAATTCGTATGCCGTAATTTGTATGTTTTCATACAATACGCCCCGCTGATAGTTATGTTATAGGGGTGGACCTTCATGCTTACTTTTCTGAAGGTAAAAAAGCACATTTTCGTATGAGTCGAATGGTACAAATTTGAATGAAATTGCCACCTTGTAAAATAGTTATGTTTTCCTGTGAGATCAGTTTGGAAATTGCTAGTAAATTTAACAACTAATTAAAATAACACATTGAATTAAACATTACATTTTGAAGTAGAAAACTGAAATCTTTGGTTTCTTTTCTTCTTCTTTTTTTTAACAATACTTCAAAAAATATAAAAATATGTATATTTTTTTGTAATGCCATGCATTGTCAAAATAGCCTGCATGGTCTGCTGACTGGTTAAAAGTGGCATGTGATCATATTTGAAATAATGCAAATGATTGTTTTAAACAATGCGCTTGTGTAAGACCATTAAGAGGCCCGCTTTGCCTCTGTTCTGGGGGCAATTCAATAAATCCAAAGCTGTTATTCAATTAAATATTTACTACTGGAATTCAATTAAGTAATAATGATGGATTCAGAGGGGGACTGAAGCATGCTCCCTTCACTTACACTGCCGTCCAGTGACATTTTCAATTTAATAACTGTCTTTTTTTTCCCCCCCTATACGCAACTCTACGTATTATTTATTTGGTCAGAGTGGCAGCCTGGTGGTGATCAGCACACCAATCAGCTGTCTCCGCTCAGTGTAAACAGAGCAAGTGTTGCATCAGCTCAGCAATGAACAGTTCCATATGAAAAGTAAAATAAGTCACATTAAATGGAAACTAGCAAGATCTTAAAGTAGGGGCAGGAAGCAATGATTATCTTGAATAATTTTTCTTCCTTTTGTGGTCTAACATGTTAGCCAGCACTTTCATTCTTTATAAAAGTATCTATCAGACTGGATGTTGAAGTGATGGAGAGACTGCGGCGAGTATGACTGGACAGGAATGCCACGCTCTAGTACTTGCAAACTCACTCAAGAGAGTGACATTTGTTCTCCAGTTGCCTATCAAAAAAGGAGAGCACTGTCTCTAAGTTAACAAGATAAAGGTTACGGAGCAGGTGAATTTAAGAAAGCACGGATTTCACTTCCAGAGCACTTTTTATGAACACCCAACATGTTCCTTATTGCCAGAAGTGACAGTTCTGGAACTTGATGAATGATGTTTTGACCACCGGTCTTTACACCGTTTCAAACAATCCAGACTCACAGTTTATTCCATTGAAGTTTGACGTTAGCATGTTGCTAAGCTAATTCAGTGCCTCAGCTAATTAAATTAGCAAGGATGGGTGGAAAGTATTAATACTTTTGATAGATGTTGTATCAAGTTGACTGATCTTAAGTATTTCAATAATAATTAGTGATTTTCATGTATTGACCAAAGCAATACGTCAAATAAACTTGGAATTAGTATAAACTTGAATTGGAAAACAATGAACAATGAAAACTCTAATGTTGGGTTCGAGTCCACCTAAGTCGAGTCCAAGTCGAGTCCGAGTCTATAACCAATCGAGTCTGAGACAAGTCCGAGTCCAAAATGGGCCGAGTCCCATAGAGCCGAGTCAGAGTCGAGTCCGAGTCCAACGAAACTCTATTATTTCTTAGTATCTTAACATTGTTTTAACCTTTACAACTAGAAAAACGCAATGTCCATTTAAATGTAACAAAAGCAAACCTATATTGTATCTTGCCATTTTGATTTTTGATTAATAATTAGTGTCCTGCTTTGCTTAGCAAACTTAAAGTCATGTAACAGAAGTAATGGCTGAATTGATTTATGTATTGTGACATATTTCAGAGTGGAACAGGTTTTAGAATGTGAAAAATTAAAGGGCGGGACTTTAAATTATTCATCGTTAAAGTAAATGTATAAATTCAAGAGTGGGGGTAAAGGAGTAGATGAATGGGACCTTAAGAGCAGAAAATGCTCTTAATCTCAATAAAAAACAAGCTTTATATAATTTTTATGATTTTTAATGAAATATGGATTTTGAATAATCAAAATGAGTTTGTGTCTGCTTATTCTGTTCATCAGTGTTTTGAACCATTAAAGAAGAAACTGCATTTTAATTTCTGGGTAAAAAAAAAAAAACGAAAAACGAATGGACGCCAAAGTACATGGACCCCTTAGACAGGGCATTTTGAATTTTTTCTTGGATGAAAATAAGGCTGTGAGGGATAAACCTAGTCTATACAATGGCACACACTGTGTATAAAAGCCCTACATATACTTTCCATAAGTCACAGGCAACTCACACCTGTTTTATTTTTGAATGCATTTATAGTTACATTAATTACAATAAATTACATTATGTAAGGAATAATTGATGACGGACTGATGAATTATTAGAAAATAATGCACACTCAAGGTAATTTTGGACCCATAAAAGCTATTGCCACAAAGATGTTAGAAAAAAGATTTTTCTTTGAAGCTAGAAACTGCCACTAATACAAAAGCAAAAA
>NW_015637137.1:546306-546546 GCF_001515625.1 Sinocyclocheilus rhinocerous
CTGCACTGTCGTCACTCCTCCTTTTATCCTTCCGGAGCTCCTCCGTAGGACTCGAGACTGGTGAGTGGTGCAGGTGTCGTGCATTAGCATGTACTCCACCGGCCCCACCGGCCTCCCACGGTTCTTGGCCCCGCCCCTCTCATCACAGTAATAAAACATTCTCAAGCTTACTGAGCTTACTGAAACATTCCAAGTATTACTTACAAGCTAAATGATAAATAAATATATTACTCAAAAATA
>NW_015637137.1:565874-567508 GCF_001515625.1 Sinocyclocheilus rhinocerous
GTTACATTAATTACAATAAATTACATTATGTAAGGTATAATTGATGACAGGCTGTTGAATTATTAGAAAATAATGCACACTCAAGGTGATTTTGGACCCATAAAAACTATTGCTGCAAAATGATTTTTCTTTGAAGCTAGAAACTGCCACTAATACAAAAGCCCCGCCCCTCTCATCACAGTAATAAAACATTCTCAAGCTTACTGAAGGCAAGTAAACATTCCAAGTATTACTTACAAGCTAAATGATAAATAAATATATTACTCAAAAATACAAATTAAATAGTTTTTTTGTTTTGTTTTTGAAAGTTTTTCAGATAGTAGCCTAGTATAGGCTTCTAGAAGCCTACTACAGACATTTCATGAAGTAATACATGTAAAAATAATCTTCACTGCATATATTAAATATAGATGATTCTTATTAAAGTTAATAAGTGATTCAGTCAAGAGCAGTGAGTGATTTTCTCCTTTTCTTTTGTTTGATTAACATTTATGACACAGTCGGCGGCTGCAGGTTTAAGCTGTTGCTTTAAGATCTGACACATTAGATCAAATATTTTGAAACATCTGTATTTCTCCCAACTGTTCAAGTTCACTTAAGACAAAACCAACTGCATTTACATGAATAGTCTCCAAGACGGGCATTTTGACATAACTTTTCGTGTAAGTGTGTAGCAATAACAGAACTTAAGAGAACTTAAGTGAAAGAACTCGGCATTCACACGCTGACTGAGAGGCGCGTTCTGTGAGCGCGCTTTCGGTGTGTGAGCACAGAAGCCCGTCGGCTTTCAAGTAAGACTTAAAAACACATGCAAATACTGAATGTTCCGTCAACTGTCCCTGGACTCGGTTGGACTCGGACATATTTTCCGAGTCCGAAAGGCTCATGTCCGAGTCAAGTCAGAGTAAAATCAATTAAAAAAGAAATCCCCTTAATAGAAGAATTGATATTTGCGATGACAGTACTTGATAAAGGTGCAATTAAGATAAAATTACTAAAAATGTACAGGTGCATCTCAATAAATTAGAATGTCGTGGAAAAGTTCATTTATTTCAGTAATTCAACTCAAACTGTGAAACTCGTGTATTAAATAAATTCAATGCACACAGACTGAAGTAGTTTAATATATACAGCGGGTAAAATAAGTATTGAACACGTCACTATTTTCTCATTAAGTATATTTCTAAAGGTGCTGCTGACATGCAATTTTCACTAGATGTCGGTAACAACCGAAGTAATCCATACATACAAAGAAAACAAAACAAGTTAAGTTATACTTATATATAAGTTAAGTTATATATAAGTATATTGTCATGCCATGGACTTCTCTGTGTTTTGTTTAGTTTCCTACGTGTTCCGTGTACCTTTAGATCTAGTTTTCCCTTGTGCTTTCCTATTCCCATATTTGGTCTTCCTGTTCCTGCTCCCTGATTGTTTCCAATTTGATTCCAGGTACTGTACTTAAGGAGTGTTTTGTTCAGAGTTCTTTGTCCAGTATTGATCGTCAATCCCTGTGTCCTACGTGTGGTTTCCTTTGTATAAATAAAGTCTGTTATTATTCTGGATTCTCCTTCATCTCCTTGCTCCGACGCAGTAGGCACCGCGTGACATATATATATATATATGTAGTACAT
>NW_015637137.1:568121-603913 GCF_001515625.1 Sinocyclocheilus rhinocerous
TGTAGATAAGGTACAGGGAGAAAGAGAAATGGGAAAGACAGAAAGAGTTTAAGTGTTTCAGTGCACATCTGCTTGACAGTACAGTAAATTACTACTCGTGGAGTATTCAAGTAATTCCATTAAAATATCAGTATGGTGCCTAGCCTGTGAAATCATTTTTACATATGCATTATGTTCTACTTTCAATTGATCTTTTCATTATTTTATGATATATTTTTCATTTTCCTTATATTTGCTTTTCATTTTATCTGATATTGCTATGGGTTACTTTTAATACATGACAGTGATTGAACAAATATCTGTTGGTATGTAGAATTTTTCACCCAACTTTTGGATATTATTTGATTCTGTATTTCAGGCTTTCTGAACTGGCATTTTCTTTTAGGGAAAGGGTTGTGTCCAGCTGTCATGTGACCCACATAGTGACACTAATCTGGAAGGCACTAAATATCCTCTCTAACTAGCAAGAACAGCCACAATATTGCATGTCTAATGAAATGAGTTCAGTGCAGCAGTCTCACTCTCTCACACTTTTTTCTCCATCTCACTATTCCAGTCCCTCTTTCCTGTAATAATTGTAAGAGCCTGTTCAAGAGTCACAATGCCTAACAGTAATCAAAGTACTGACAAAAGGCTTCTTTCATTCTTTGCCTGGTTTTGTGTATATTATTATATGTTTCCATTTCACCAGCATGTCTTAAAGTCGAGAAGCGCCGTGCCGTAATTTCGCATTGAATAAGATACCACTGATCAAAGTCACCAGGAGTCTGTTTGATACCTTAGAATAGCCAGCCCTCCTTCTGTTATGCCTTTTGAACATCTTAGGCCTCTTAAGAAGAGAGAATGAGAGAGAAAGAGAGAGGGAGAAAAAACTGTCTTCTCCTGCATTCCTCTTGTAGATATTCCCTCTGCTACTCACACAGTAAGCTGTATCCTCAGTCTTCCCTCTATTTTGATGTGACTAAGTGACATGAAATTATGGCTGTCAATCAATAAACATTTTAACTGAATGTATATCACAACAAAATCATATGTCAACATTTCCTGAGAGATAAACACAAGAATTCTGAAGAAATTACTTTATTGTGGCAGACTAGTAAAGCATTAAATAGATGTTCAATGTGTTTGCACATTTATTTTATTTTATTTTATTTTATTTTATTTTATTTTATTTTATTTTATTTTATTTATTTTTATTTTATTTTATTTTATTTTATTTTATTTTATTTTATTTTATTTTATTTTATTTTATTTTATTTTATTTTATTTTATTTTATTTTATTTATTGTTGGTTTCACATACAAGTGTGAGATGGATGAGACTGGACAATAAATGTTTTTTTTTTCTGTGTCTTACTCCATGAGCACACATTTTTTTAAACGTCAATTTTAATAAATAAAACTCAAAATCCCTGTATTCTGTTGCATGTTTTTGAAGTATGTGACCTCTGTGAACATCTCCTACATTATGTGCAGCTTTACATGCTGTGGTTTGCTAAGACAAGTTGTTTGTACAGTATTAGCTGCTGGGGCTGTCTGAATTACTGTAATGATAGGAAAATGCAGGGGAAATACAGTTGTCACTTTATATATTTTACAATTATTTGATAATTATTTGATAATTATTCAATTTCAGATGAATACATTCAACTGACAACCCTAATTTTTGTAATTCTCTGAGAATTATTGATTGATTGATTGATTGATTGATTGATTGATTGATTCAATCCCGCGATCCTGAAGGGCGACGAGAGCCCCAGAGTGGTCGTGCTTCACGCTGGGGTTAACGACACAAAGCTGCGGCAGACGGAGACACTGAAGAGGGACTTCAGGAACCTGATCGAGATGGTGCACAGCACATCGCCTGCGACGACGATCATCGTTTCAGGACCGCTTCCCACGTGTCGACGAGGACACAAAAGGTTCAGTAGACTTTTTGCTTTAAATGAATGGTTATTGTCATGGTGTAAAGAACAGAAACTGCTCTTTGTTAATAATTGGAATCTTTTCCTAGGCTTTTTTGCTCTGATGGCCTGCACCCCAGCAGAGTCGGAGCAGAACTTCTGTCTGACAACATCTCCAGGACGCTACGCTCCATATGACTAGTAAGTCAAATCTCAAATAACTGCCATGATGGCTTGTGTTCTACCCGCTTAAATGATAGAAGTACTTGCGCTGTCCAATCTATAAAGACTGTGTCTGTTCCCCGAATAGTGAGGTCAAAATATAAATTTAATGCAGGATCTAGAAAAAATCTGATCGTGATTAAACCACAAAAATGTAAAATAAATGAACAAAAACAATTTTTAAAGTTTGGGCTCCTAAACATTAGATCACTCTCACCCAAAGCAGCTATTGTAAATGAAATGATCACAGATAATAGTTTTGATGTACTCTGCTTGACTGAAACCTGGCTAAAACCAAATGATTATATTGGTCTAAATGAGTCTACTCCACCAAGCTACTGTTATAAGCATGAGCCCCGCAGACTGGTCGTGGCGATGGTGTTACAGCAATATATAGTGATATTCTCAATGTTACTCAGAAAATAGGATACAGGTTTAACTCATTTGAAATACTTCTGCTTAATGTTACACTGTCAGATATGCACAATAAATCTATTGTATCCCTTGCTCTGGCTACTGTGTATAGACCACCAGGGCCGTATACTGGTTTCCTAAAAGAATTTGCAGATTTCCTCTCAGACGTAATGGTTAATAAGTCTAAGAAAATAACCAAAACAATACAAGGTTTTTATTTAGCACAGTGGCAAGATATGTGGCAACAAATAACCAGACGCAACCCGATCTAAATATTCCCTCACAGTTTAATAGTAATGACTTTATGAATTTCTTCACTGATAAAATAGATAACATTAGAAATACAATAACAAATGTAGATTCTACAGCGTCTAATACTTCAGCTTCATTCATCGCACCAAAAGATAAACTGCAGTGCTTTACAAATATAGGACAGGAAGAGCTAAATAAACTTATCACTGCATCTAAACCAACAACATGCCTGTTAGATCCTGTACCCACTAAATTACTGAAAGAGTTATTATTATTATTATTATTAACTCGTCATTGTCTTTAGGTCACGTCCCAAAACCATTCGACGCTTTTATCCAAAGTGACTTACTAATGAGGACAATGGAAGCAATCAAAATAAACAAACGTCAAACAAAAATCATTAATTCGTTCATTCGTTCATTAATTCAGCTACCCATATGTACAGAATTCTGTATTTGTACCACACAGGGAAGAAGACATCTGCAGAAGACTTGAAAATGTAGTTCCTATCCACACTATTCCATATAATTTATTGCAAGTCATTTTGCGGATATAAAACTAATTGTAATATAGGGTAATTCTGGTCCATTCCATCATATTTGAGTCCATTCATTAGTAAAATGACTCTGGGAATGATTTGTTCTTGGTCATTAGGGTGCAGTTGGTGTTACGTCACAGTTTTGTGAAAGTGTTTGGTCATGTACTGATTCTCCCCTCAGTGTGCTAGTTAACCCACACTGTCCTTTAGCCACTTTTAATCTGCTAGCACAACCTTTTCTAAACAAAAAACAAGCCAGTCCCCACATGCTGCTTTAATGACTATCATTATTATTATTATTTAGTACCATTCATTAAAAGCAAAACTCTTTAACTTGTAAACATACATAATTTTGTGATCAACATTATTAGGCTAAGTGGGTAGCGGATAGTGTAGTGGTACTGATCTAAACTTCATTTATAATTTCATCATTACACAGCATGTGATACTGATATAGCTCTCCAACATAAAGCATAACCAATCAAAAATGGACAAAGAAATTGTATTGCATCATGAGTCCGCTTTTGTATTCGCTAATGTTGAGTAATATTGATAAGACTGTAATCAAGCCATTAGTCTGGATTAGCCTCAACAGTCCTGTATGACCTCTTTTAGAGTATATTGTCTGTGCGATCATGGGTACAGAGCATTATTATGGCTCTCTTTATTGAATCAGACTCTGGATTCAGTTTGTCAACAGTAGCTGTGTTTACTCTAGTGCAGGCAGCACTGGCTCG
The DNA here is from genome assembly GCF_001515625.1 of Sinocyclocheilus rhinocerous. Taxonomy (NCBI): domain Eukaryota; kingdom Metazoa; phylum Chordata; class Actinopteri; order Cypriniformes; family Cyprinidae; genus Sinocyclocheilus; species Sinocyclocheilus rhinocerous. Next base: position 572,188 of record NW_015637137.1, read on the forward strand.
TTACTCTCGTATGGATTTTTCTTCCTTTTTTGTTTACTGTGTAACTTAATACGTACATTAGAAGTTATTTGTCTGCACCTGGCTCAGTCATTGCTTCACCATGTGACTCTGAAAGATTCTCATTACAGTAATGAGAGACTTTCTGCTGATGCGTAAAACATGTCAAAACAGGCAAACAGAATAGTAAACAACTTGAGCAACAGTAAACAGAATGTCCATAGTTAAAGAGCAAATAATGGTTTCACCTGTTTCTAGAACAATTATGTCGCAATTACTCAGTAATTGACACAGATGCAGTGTATAGTTAAATGGTTTTATTATTATTTTCTTGCAGTAATGTAAGCAATCTATAATTCATCTTGATATAGTGAAAGATTAATGGCAGGAGTAGTTTTAGATGGACTGAGTGCAGTGGGTGACACTATGAATTTCTCTGCACAATGGCTAACTATTCCATCTCATTTCCATATTCTTCACCAGCTGATCTCTTAAAGACCAACAGTTGATATGTAGAATCATTTCACTCATTGATGTCCTATGAAAGCATTAGAGACACAGATCCCATGTTTTTGTTTTAGATTTGAAAGTAGATATGAAAGTAAAAAGTCCCAGTACTATGGAAGCCCATTTCCACCACAGAATAAATAAACAACGTAATTGCGACTTAATTAATATCTTACAATTCAGATTTTTTTTTCTCAGAATTGCTACTTTATATCTCTCAGTTCTGAATTTATTTCTCACAGTTTTAAAATTACATTTAAAATTTCAATATACACTAGCAATTCTGCGAGAAAAAAATCAGAATTGTGAATTCTGTTAAACTCGCGATTCAGAATTGCGAGATATTAACTCAGAATTGTGAGATAAAAAGTTGCAAAAAAGTTACATTGATTGATTGATTGATTGATTGATTGATTGCTTGGTGTGTTCGCTGTATTCATTTGGCACCCTATAATTGAACATTATTATGAAAAAAATTATCCCAAAGTATGATTGTTTTTTTCTTTAATGTTTGGTAAATATGGCTACAAATCAACATTTGGTTTCAAACCATGTCGCCTTTATCCCATTTGTTAAATTTGCAGCCCTGCCAGAAACAGCCCTTTTTATCCTTTCTAACATAGTTGTAATTCTTTCTTTTTTTAATCTTTATAAATGTTGTCTAATTTTTTGCCTAGTTTTATTATTTATTTAATGTGTTTCACAAGAAAATGGCCAAATCACACAAATCAAGGTTTAAGCTCTTGTTAATCCCACATTTTTATAACAGGGTTGCAAAAATCACAAACCTCATATAAAATTAATGGAAAACAAAACAGTTCATATAATATTTATATAATACTCCTGGTTTTCTGAAGGTCAAGCACCTCCTTTCACTGACAATTTGTTCAGTAAAGGAAAAAAGGATATTTTTTGGCCCTATTTGGTACCTTGCTCGTGGAAGTGCCAAATTAACTGCTGATAAAATAAATAAATAAATTTTAAAAAATCACAGTTCAGCCACTTCCAAAAAGGGGAGATTTCCCCAATGAGCAGTGCAGAGTCTGAAGACACAGCACATAAGTCATCAGGGAGGAGGTAATTTATTTTCCCTGCGTTTAATATGTCACAGCCCAATGCTTGTGTGTCTGTGGTGTGCGAGCTGCTTGGCACAGGCCGCTGTCGTAGCCGGCTGCCTCCTCCACCGATACCTGTGGTGTTCTTCATGGTTCAGGGGCTCCTAATTTAAATAGGAAGTTGCACATATTTCACAGAAACACTGGGAGCGGGGTGAGGTAGGGGGTGCTTTAACACAGGATGGGGCAGATGATGTACTACTGCATGACGTGTGGATGATCGCTCCGAACGTGCCGGAGAGGGTCACGGATCAGAGCGGGCAGAGGTGTAGCGCGGCTACAAATGGCAAAACATGCTGGTAGCCGGCAGGAGCGTGCTGATGGGCCACAGCCTGCTCGGAGTGCTCAGCGAAGCACTGGGAAATATGACGGTAATTCACTCACCATGCACCCAAACGAGTTCTTCCTCCAGTTATACTTGATTCACAGTGTTCCACTCCACTGCAACCATCCAATAATATGCAGGATTTAAACATGATACAACCTTCAAAATAAATAAAATAATCAGCAATCAATGAATGTAGTTTAATCCCTTTTTATCACAGTGTTCTAGCAAAATTTAAACATACTTGTCTCATAGTAGATTACATATATAATTTTTATTTTATTTATTTATTTTTTGCTGACCAGAATAAATATGGGACACATTCACATTTTCCACAATAAATGGTTAAAGACACAGTTGTCCCTAGTTCATCAATATTCATTTTTAAATGTGTTAATTTAACCATAGCACTAAAAAAAATGACTTCAAAACAAATTTCACTCAGATATTGTTAATACATTTTGTAAATAATTACTAATGACAAGTAACACATTGAATTGAATGTGAAATTCTGAAGTAGGACTGAAATAGTATTTTCTTGTAAATTGTACTCCAATAATATTTATTTTAATTTAACTGAAATGTTCCCTTCACATTTTATACTCTCATTGTTTCAAATATTCTCATTATTTCAAATATTTGTATGCATGAATCTGTTCAGTATTTTTGTGAATGTATGCTCTTAATCATATTTACAGTGGTCAGCAGTCCCAGATGACAATTTTTTTGTTTGCCTGATTATCTCAGTGAACTTGGATGCTAGCACCCCCCCCCCCAACAGGCATAGTTTGTTTTTATTATCAAACAGGAAAAATGATCTAAACACCATATAAGAAAAGACAAAGTAAAAAAATACTCCCCAAAAATTATTTCTCAAATATATTTGCAGGGACGCAGGCTGTGCACTTAACATTTTCCACACAAATAGAGGATGCCGATGTGAATGTGCAAATAGATGATGACAGTTCAAACTAGCTTGAGAAGGGAAATATTCAATGTTACAACTGTACTCGGTCTACACATGGTCAAAACGGGATCGAAGCCGCTCTCTCACGTTATACAGATATGAAATAGAAGCCTCAAACTAAACTGTAATTTCGTTATCAGCCCCCTCTGTTGTGAGCTAATATTGCACTTTCAAGTTTAGCCGTTTCATTTGAAGCAACTGCACCTAAAATCATTTAAAGGTCCTTTACTCTGGTCTAAAATAGCACAGTAACCCAATCAATAGATTGCACCTTGCCTCATGTGGCACAGATAATCTATTCAGAGCTGTATCTCACTGGGCTCTCTACTCAGACCAATATTTATCTGAGCTCAGAATCAGCATCATCTCTTATACTGAACACGCACACACATATATACAAGTACACCAACTAGGCCGGACCAAGCTAGCAATGACCTCTGACATGGTGACCTGTTGTCTGATGGCCCATCGATTATGTCTGGGCTTTACTGTGTAATTGCTGGATTGTAATTACATTACATTTTATTTAGCCCATAATATGGGCTTTTTTTTTTTTTTTTAAGATGCTTTGACTTTTACATTTTTGTTTTGTGTGACATTTTATTGTCCAACTGTTTCAAAATTGTATTTTTTGTTGTTGTTGTTGTTGTATTATACTGTATTACTCACACTGAAGCAGCAATACTAAGTCTGACAGAAAAGTAATCAGGCATGTCTCTGTCTTACCCTCAAGGACCCCTTTAGTGGGACTTAGAATTTTCCATTAGGCACAGAGGGCTTGGTTCCCGTTGCTATGTTTCCGGGCTCATTGACTGCGTAACCATGGGGAAATGAGAGACAAAGCCTTGCATCTTCTGGCGGGAGTTGTCATGGGAAACTCGGGATTCAGGTCAATGATTAGCAGATATGAAATCAACTTTGTAAACTGGAAATTGGATGAAGGAACCTGTGAAGTATGCTGCATTTTTATTTATTATTTAGTTATTATTTTTAAGCATGATTAAAATAGAATGCCATTATTTTATTGAATGCTGGGTGCATTTTTGGTACATCTGTGCACACTTTGTGTACATAAAGAGAGATTTTAATCATCTTTAATCTCTCTGGTATCATCGCAACATGAAATAAAATAGAATTTAAAAAATAACAGAAAACATTTTCATACCACTGGTAATAAGTATGAAAACAGAACTTCCAGAAGGAGAATTAGAAAAGATTGTGTTCTGTTGAATCTCTCAACTTGACATGAAGTTGCGAAACCTTTTTGCTGCGGTATTAAAACTGAAACAGCGGTTCTTTGATGTTGGCCACTGATGCTGCTGTGTAAGACTTCAAAACCTTAGCGTAAATTGAGTTTGTTGTGTATACAAGCACCTGCCAGATTTAATATTGAACGGATGATCCAAAATGGATTTTTGATCCCAGTAAAATGAGGAAAGATGTCTGAAACAACAGGAAAAGGGAGGGGGGGAAATCTATAGCCCGCCAAAGCTGAGATTTCTGCTCCCAGGTGAAGAATATATATGCTCTCGTCCTTCTGTGTTTCCTTTTGATAGGCGGGTTTCCATGTAAAGAAAAACCTATAGGTCTGACCTTCTTACTACTTTGCCTCCGGCTATTCACAGATTGCATGTTTTTTTGTGTCTCATCCTTAGGGGGTGATCCGAATCAAACCGGCATAAATATTTCAGTGCATTTTTCCACTTGCTGTGTTTGACAAGAAAAATTCTGTCTGTTTACATTAGTGGTTAAATTGTCCCCTTTATACTAAAATGTGTGAACAATATTATTAGTGTAATGGTGATATAACATAAATTCATTGTATTGAATGAAGTCAAACCAATATACAAAATATAATACATCCAAAATCACATTTAAATTTCCTTGATTAGTTAATAAAAATATGGTTTCCACTTATTGTTAAAAGAAACTGTTATCATTATCATTAAAGCACTTCGTTTTTTTTTTTTTTTAATTGGTTTGGTTCTATTTTCAAAAGGTATACATTTTCAAAACTTAGTACAAAACTTTAAACTGATCACACATGTAATACCAGTCATTTTCAAAACCTGATCTCATGATTTCATTGTAGTTGCACATATTTTCATTCCACATAAATATTGTGATATGTATTGAGAACATTTGGTTTAATCACCAAAACACAACAGTGAGATCTTTTTTCAACTTAGTACTTTTAACAATCAGTTCATGCAATAGCAAACAATACAAGGTACAGGTTTCAAATCACCCTCTGTGCTGAATTAATGTTACTGTACTGTAAAACTATACACAGCAAATGTTACTTACGTTCAGACAAAAGCTATATAAAAAAAATAAAAAAAAAACACTTTATGAAAATATGATCAAGAACACATCAAAAATCATTTACATACACACTCTAAAAATGGCTGGGTTAAAAACAACCCAATTTGGGTCATTTTGGCAACCCAGCGCTGGGTCATAAAGGGACGAACACAGCGCTGGGTTGTTTTAACCCAACAAGTTGGGTTATTAGGTTTGCTTTATGGTTTCAAATTAATACACTGCTAGGCTAAAATGAACCCAAATCAAGCTAGACGTTAAACCTACAAATCTTGTTCATTTTAAAATCACTTTTACACACACACAGAATGACTATGAAAAAGTTAATTTATTTAAAACAAGAGAAGTCAAAAGTAACATGTAAGAAAAAAATAATAATAATAATGCAGAAAAGTATGGCATTGACAGCTGCAGAGTTTATAAATGACGCATTGAACATTTGTTGAATACAACAAGATGAAATTTGACTTTTGGCAAATTTTATAAAAATATACAAAAACATTATACAATAAGTTAGTTAAAGTTCTTTACAAACTATTCTGGCATGACAGTAAATAAACCACAACATTAACACTGATATTATAACATTTATCAGAAATATGTGTGAAAGAATGTGAGCATGTGTATGAATGACAGAGTGTAAACTCCATTTCGTAATTTCAACCACTTTGTGTGGTTGTTTAATGTCTCTAATGGCAGCACTAGTGTGAGGGCATGTAATATTGTAATATGTATGTAATTTATATTGGAGTGCTGTCATACAGTATAACAGGTTTAATAACATTTCTTATAACAAAAATAACAACATTTAAATGTAATAAAGCAATACAGAAAAATTTATAAAGTTAAAAGTTTTACACAGATTAAAGTGGATATATCGCATTACCGAATACCGGCACAAGTCTAGTCGTTAACTCCCGGCGCGAGCACAATAAAGACAAAGCTCAACATGTCTGAAATATAACACGCAAAACATTACTTTGAACAATTATCACTTCATCAGCCTCAAAATAATTAGGCTAGTGCCGTTAAGACTATTTCTGAGGCGAAATCCGCGTCTTTCTCAATACAAGCCCTTTTCAGAATATTTCCGCCTTCCATGAAAATCTCAAGATACTACCGGACTCAAACAATGAATGATGGCTTTACATTTTTAATCTTTACTTACCATAAACCATCTTTCACTCGCTTCCATCTGAAGACGCGGAGGAAATGGCGTCTTCTTGCACTGGTGTCGTCGAGATACATCCGATGTTAACGTGACGTGCGTGCTCTTTCACGTCCGCATTCCCAACCCAGCACTGCTGGGTTATTGATCAAGACCAATTTTCAACCCAAAATTCCAAGTAAGTATAACGATCACCACAAGCTTCATCCATGGCTTGAAGGGTGACGTGCTCATGGGGATGGCGATACACCTTCCACTTCCATGTAGAGAAGAATTCCTCAATTGGGTTGAGGAAAGGAGAGTACATTGTCCCACACGATAACATAGATGACATCTTCACACCGACAGGCCTGCTCAAGCTCATTTAGAAACGCTATCAGGTGTTCAGTGTTGTACGATCCTAGAACTGGTCTACAGCCTACCACACCATCTTCAGATACAGCTGCACATATTGAGATATTTCCCCCCCACGTTGTCCAGGCACTTGGATGGTTGCCCTTTGGCCAATAACGTTACATCCACGGCGTCTGGTTTTTGCCAGATTGAAACCGGCCTCATCAACAAAAATATACTTGTGATGATTCACAGCAGCGTCCAACTCCATCACCCTCTAAAATAATAATAATTTGGTTAGCTCTTTTACAAATAAGAGTTGACATTGTTAGTCAGTACTGTAAATTGCATGTCATACAGTACACCAATTTAGTGTTGTACCTGAACATTCTGAACGCAGTTGTTTCACCCGGGCATTGTTTCTCCCAAAAGGCACCCAGTAAATTTGTTTCATAGAAACCTGGTGCTTCTTCAAAAGGCGGGCAATAGTTGGAAGGCTAATTGATGGCACATTGGCAAAGGTGTCATTGCTGTTCTCAATAGCCTGCTTGATTTCAGACAGCCGTATGTCATTCCTTGCCCTGACCATTTCCACCACAGTTAACTCCTGCTGGTCAGTCAAAACATGTGGGCGACCACCACCAGGTCGTCTCCTGTTAATTCTGAGAGGACAACAGTATGCTGTTAATATTTTACTATTACAAATAACAAACTGTGACAATTACATGTTGTTCTTCTATACAGTAATGCCATTACTGTAACAGTACTACATTGTAAAAGTATAGTGAAGTTACTGTAGCAAACTTACCGGTTTTCTTGGCGAAAAGTTCTGATGATAGAGCTGACAGTTGACCTTTGTAAGTTAGGCTGAACTAACCTGGCAGCCTCTGCCATGGTAAGGCCTCTGTTAACCACATGGTCAGCAAAGATGGCCCGGACTTCATTAGAGATGATGGTGCGCTATCTTCTGTCTACATTTCTCTGAAGACCACCTCTTTGTTGAGGAGCACCACCACCTCTTTCTCTTGGTCCATGTCCACCTCTCTGTTGAGGCGCACCACCACCAGATGAAACACTTATTTTGTGTAGTGAAAAGGATATTTTGTGATTATGTGTATTAACCCAATTGAAAATATTCTGAAATGTTTCAAAAAAGTGCACTTTTGATGATCTGTTGTGATATAAATACTAAGAGTTTTGAAAATTTACCAATTGCTTGTGAAAATTGCGTCAAAGCAATTAAAAAAACTGTAGCATAAGATCTGAACACATATTAGCTGTGTTTACATATGTATAAATATTTTTTTAGTGTGAGGCAGAGATAAAATTTCATCCAAATGAAATAAAATACAGAAAGTTTTTGGAGATGTGTCTGGACATCTGGTAGCCATCTCAGAGTAACTGGAGCTACGCCAAGGGTACTCAAAAATTAAAATGACTTCATTATGAAGGTGTACTCAGAGTGAATATAACTCTGAGTCTGCATAGCCAAGTTTATCCAACCCTCAATGTAATGGCAGTTTGGATTCCTCGAAATTCCAGAAGCCAAAGCTCACTCACAGGAAACCGAAGACACCTCAAGCTGTAAATCCACGTACTTTAAACAATAAAAATACATTTATTCTGTGGCTGTCGTACTGGTGTTATGAGAAAAATCTGAACCAATTCCAGAGTTTATTTATATAAACGACACATATTATTGGACATTAATTAAATAGCCACTTAACGGAGATGAAACAGTACTCAAAAAATCTCTCCAGTGTGTCAAAATGGACAGTCCATTAGACAAATAGTATGAAACGACTGAAGAGTGTAGATGAGAGGCCTGACGAAGAGCCATATCGTCACTGTTGGAAGCTTGACAAACACATTATGGGAATAAACTCTTGGACTCAATCCATTTTGTCAATTCGGCTGTTGAAACAGTTCACACAAACACATGCTCAGAGTAAAGTGAGGTCACGCAGGTGTCAGTTCAACTAGCTACCAGATACTGGATAGTCAAAATCTCTCATGTTGGACAATTGTATTGGATTAAAAAGAGTCGGGACGCAGTGTATTATCCCACAATAATCAGTCTCACAATGGAAACACTGGTGTAGCTATGGTTAACTGCACAACAAAATCTTGTTTTGGTAAGACGTCAGATTATCTTCTGATATGTTACATTCAAAGCATATTCATTTATTACATTACATTACATTATATTTCTTATGGAAATACTAAAACAGATATAATACACCATGGCTGCATGTGGAAAAACATATACTTACAGTACATGACACCATGAGGCAGAAGTTATATATTGAAAATATTGTTCCAAGTAGCTCTTTCTTGTTTAAAAATATTGTTGTTTCTCATTATGAGCTGTTCCAAGTACACCTGACAATACAAATTGCCTATTTAAAACAATGTCTTATACTTAAGTACAGTGACTGTAATTGCAAACCTGACTGAGATATTGACAGGAAAACAGACTGCTGGGAATAAATGGACCTGCGAGTTGTTTTTCAGCGATTGTAAACAGGGTTACCATCGGCAGCTCGCAAAGGAAAGCAGACACAAACAGTCTGCTCTGAACAGGCTACTCTGAACAGGCTGCACGAAGATTGAAATCTCCTTTAATGAACTGCTGTAGTTGAAATTGTCAGCTACAGCTGGGCTAAAGCAGGAGAGAGCTGGACAAATAAAGAAGCTCAATGAAAGCAGAGTGTCTGTCAGTACACATTGCCACGATTCTGGTTGGATTTGCATAATTATCAAGCTTAGTCGAGATATAAGACACACTATAGGAAGATTTACTTTTAAAGGTACCAGCTAATAAAGAATATCCCTCTTGAGGGCTGAAAGTAAACTCGACTGTCGCATCCAAACCCTGTAATTTTTCTGACACATCAACACCTTTGAATGCGTTGTAATTTTTCACGAGCTAGAACCGAGAGTTTGTTTCCTGATGACCTACAGCTGCAATCAGTTCAATCAAACACTTTGCCTTTATTAGGAGTCCAAAGATGTCCTGAAAACAACCCTGAATGATGTGTTTAGAGGGCAATTAATGGCACCTGACTGTTTCAGTGAGGGACAAGCAATTCCTGCCGCAATCCATCTGAAGTAATTATGCCACGGGGCTGAAAGAGCCATTTCTTCTCTCCCCACCTCTCACGCAGACAGAGGAGGCTGCCGTGATGGAGCGGGGTAGGACAAAGCCAAGCGTCCTCTCCAAATGATCCACTACCGTGTTTAACGGCCGCTTTTCTACTTTGTAATATTAATGAAGTTCTCCACTTGGCATCCTCCACCTGTGCTCCTGAAGAGCTTCCTGAAGAGGATGAGAGGAAAAGGCAAATGGCACAGATGAAAAAAAGTAACGTTGTGATACATTTTTCTTTCCAAAATATTTGGTGTCAGCTATTTATCAGGAGAAGCCAGTAAATCATGGATGTACGAGTGAAGATCGAAAGCAATTACCATTAGGGCAGTGGTGGTGCACACAGGCTCCCTGTGCCCTGTGTCTGAATCTCAATGCTCTTCAGAGTGTGTGTGTGTGCACTTTAAGCATGCAATCAATATGGCCAAGCGGTTAGCGTCCAAGAACTCCCTTCAAGTGCTTTTGTACAGCGCAGCCCCGGACCCTTCCTCCACAAAAAAATGTCAATTCATTTCAGCGTCGACTATTCTGGGGGAAAAATTGTTCTTGTGAAACATTATTGACATACTTTAACCCACATTTCCAGCATCCAAGGCGAGAAAAGTCAATTCTCATTTGGAGACAGCAGTGATGCTTTTCCCCATGGACTGTCCATGTGGCAGGATTACGGAGGTTGGCGGTTGGGGTTATAGGGTCGGAGGTCACAAGGCTACTCCTGGCCCAAGGTCAAGGTGACAGTGGGATATCAGACCGGCCCTCATCTGCTTCGGTAGCCTTGTAGCCAATCAATACCATTAAAAAGTCTGACTGATCTATTGGTCTGCCCCTCCTCTTCCTCCCTTTCCTCTGTGTCTCTCTTTCTATGTTCACTTGAAATCATTCATTTCTCCTCTTGTATTCTTCTGACTATGTAACAGGTCTCATCTAGAAAAAGCCCGGGTGCAGATGGACAGCCCCGGCAAGATCGGTCCTGTATTGTTTGAACAATGTTTTATTAAGCCTCTGCTCTCTTTAATATTTACATTGGTGCCTTTGAGAGTCTGAGGCAGCATGAAGCAATTACACACATGACCAAGCCGATAGCCACAGAAATAGCGAAGGCCTTTATCATTGCGGCAAAAAGAATATTAGCAATTCTCTGGCACTACCACAGATGTAGTTTGCATTTCAATTAAACAGGAGGAAAATACTGGTCTTTTCGTCAAAGTCTATGTCAATCGTTACAGCAGCATAAAGCGTGGAGGGCAAGTTGGGTCTCAGTGCATTGTGGTGGCATATGGAATTAAACAAGCAGGGAAACACAAAAACATACACCAGTGTCCTTCATCTTCAGTTGTGTGGTACACATTAAGTACAACTTCATCTGAGGCCTCACCTGCACTGTAGAATCACATCTTTTCAGTGTCCTTAATGTGACATTCCATAACATAGCATTATAAATACTAGTAAATTACCTAATGTTTAGATGTAACTGTTTATATGTAAGTTATAATCTTAAACATTTAACCTAATTATTTTCACAATATAATTTTGGTATTGTTTTGTATGGAACAATGTATTACAAAATCACTGCTTCGTTTATCGGATGCCCGTTTGAAGTGTTTAATCAATGAGGTTCAAGCTTCCAGGGTCAGTGGAGATATGGAAACTTTAGTTACCCATTGAGATCATGTGACTGATCATAGCACTGACATAAACGTTAATATAATGATGCATGCCATGTTTGTTAAGTATTGTCGAGTGCACAATAGGAAGCAGAAGCTATGCTTCATGGGCATCAAAAGTGTAAACGGGGTTATGCTTTGTTTTAAGGTGATATTGTTACAGTGTAATTACTCAAATCATTTCCTCTTTGAATATAACATCTATACCAACTGAATTGAAATTCATTTGTCTGCAAGTCATGCCAACACTTATGTTTTTACAATGGTTGTGCACCAGGGTTGTTCCTGAATTTGAATTAAATTGGAATGAATTAAAGTAAATACAAAAATATATACTCTGACTGTAATTTTTTTACTATAAATGCCAAATCAAGACAAAATTTGAAATTTAAGTCTGTATGTATAGAGTGTAAAGTGTAAGCATTAAGCTATATCTTCAATTTACATGTAATTTTGTGGCTGTCTTGCAGGTGGCTGCACAAGTCTATCTCATGCTACAATTACTCCAGAGCACTCATAGATCTAAGACGATTTTCAAGTGCTACTTAAGTTACGATGCTTTTGGGAAACAGCCTGTAATTCTAAGATGATCCATACGATAATTTCTACGATTTATTTTGGCTTACAGTGCTTATGGGAAATGCGGCCCAGAAGGTTTTGTTGGTTAAATAAGTGCTGAGCGACCTGGATTGATACTTCAGCTTCAAAAAGAATTATGTGTCCATAACACATGACACATTTCCCAACAGAGAGTGAAATATTTAGCTCCCTCTTCTCCAGGACTTCAGGGAGCGTTGAGGGTTGAGTATGTGTTGCTTTGATAATCAAATTGCCGTGCTCCTCCAAAACACATTACGGAAAGTAATTGCATGAGTTAGAGGTAGAAGTTAGTTTCTCCTGTGTGCTGACAGTGCTGCAAGCGTGGACTGGAATCGGCCCGTGACGACAGATACGAGGTTGGTTGTGTGATGGAATGTAAATGTTCGTGTGTGTGTGTGTTGTGAATTTGTTTGACAGGAAATTTGAGACAGCAAGACATGGCTCTGAGGAATGTGACACCCTTTGTGACCCGTCATTTATCAGACAATAAACAGCAGGTCATGTGACCACAACCCTTGCATTCCTATTGGCCTCTTAAGCTGATTAGTATGCAAGTGAGAGTGCGTGGCCTCAGCTCCCCATGTTCACTCCATGGAGCCTCCATCACAATGAATTATCGGCCTTAGCGGTGATCAATTCGAGCAGGCCACTTCCTTAGCACCAGATAGGGGGCAAGAGGCTCGAAGAGTGGGTGGAAAGTTTAACATTTTAGAGTAGCACATTTTCTGCAAAAACATCACAATAATGGATGGATACAGAGAGAGAGCGAGACGGAGACGGAATGGGTGAGAGGGTGGGGAGAGACACCAGATGTGCTCCGTTTCGGAGCGACTCATTGGATGGTGACAGCCAAGCGTGGCGTGTAGCCTGAAGTGCTAACAGTAAATATTACAATATCACAAGATTCTGCCTGCAAACACCATTTTGTGGTCTCTGAGTCAATTCCCTTTTCCCCCTTGGTGTTGAGTGTTGATGGAACTAACTCTGTGAGAAAGAAAATATATAAACCATCCCCATATTTCAAATGTAAAATGCACCGAGAGCTTATTTGCTGCACATTAGAGTCAACTTAAGTCATGATGCAACTAAGAGAAAATCAACAAGCCACCATAAGGACAGATATAGCACTTTTAAGGCTTTCTGAGGAATAATGGCAATGCTGGGATTCATGGGATTGCATTTGGCTTCCTGTGGCGTCAGAGCTTTTTTTGTCATTTGGCAAAGAGCAGTAATGTCGTCCCACCATGGGTGCCCGGCAGATGGGCTCCTGTGTAGAGAAATGAGCCGGGTGCAACCTCTATCACTTCTGCTCTCTCTCTGACTTTTTCCTCTCTCTCTGTCTATCTGGCTCTCTCCCTGAGCCCCCTCCCTTTTTCATGTCCTGGGGCTGCTGTATCTCTTCTCTGAGCTGTGACAGTGGGAGCTCTGTGGGAGGTGAGTTGGTCAAGCCAGCCCCAGATGCAGGAGCCCATCTCAGGCTTGTGCTACCGGAAAATCTGCCTCTTCACGCTCTGCTGAGTACACACGCTAGCTCTGATGAAAAAGCACCACGGCTGAATCTTCTGGTGGAAAAACATATACCTTGTGATGCTGGCTAGAACTTGCCAGAGGTCCTTTCACAGCAGTGTGTGGGTTCAGTCTCCAGTCTAGCCATAGGTGCGCCGCACACCCCTCGCGGCCTTTCAGTTAAGCGTGTCTTTCTCAATTCTCTCCCAAATATCCACTGCGAGTCTCATGTCATGCATGCGCAGACCACCTCGGCCTTACAGCATCTGTACCAGATTTCCACATGGATGCTATAAGCAGAAAATCTATATACTCATATTGTTGTTATTTGGACAACCCCATCACCAGTTTGTGGATTAAAGAGCACAGTTACTAGAGTTTCAATTATATATACCCAATATAATGTAACACTGTGGCCATAAAGGTCTAATTTCTCAGTCCTTTGGCAACTCCAGTAGATTTCTAATGATTTCTGAGTGCAAACAGTTACCATCCACTATTTCACCATAAATTTGGAATTCATTAGTACCATTTATAGGCTTGTCACCAAGTCAAGTAATTGAAAATGGAAAAAGTTTTTTCTTCTTTGTTTGGGAACGGAGCTTGTAAATCTGTTCCAAAATTGTAATTCCAAAAAACTGTTCCATTTTAAATGCAATTCTATTCCATTTATAGTTTATATTATAGAATCTATAATATAGATGTTTAGATTGTATTCCATTTATAGTTTCCATTTATGGGGAAGAGTTGATCCAATCTTCTGTATTGGTCCAATGTGGATGTTTTTATTGGATCAAGTATCGGTCAGCCTTTTGAAGACATTCAGTAACTTTACTTGGGGAACAGAGTATTAGGTTGTTAAAATGACTATTGCAGTAGGTTGTTAAACTGAAGTTCACGGAAACTCTTACCTCCACTGCTGCTGTCAAATGACATTCTCAAATCTACATTTGTGTTACATAAAGGTCTGTGCTTTTGATTAAAAGGACTGTAGTTTATTTGTATGGTATACTATGTTGTGTATTTGTTTTCTCCTTATTTATAATGGAGCAGTGTGTAGTTAGCAAATTAATGAGGTTGAGATAATTTAAACCGATGAAGAAAAAAATATAGTACTGGTATTGGATTGGCATCGGTATCAGGAGATACTCAAGGGTGCAGCGTCAGTATCAGACCATCCCTAAGCCATCCCTATTTATAGTTTCAATGTAGCAAATATGTCTTATGTATATATATTTTTAAATTATTATAGATATTATGTAAAATTTATGTTAAAATAGAAATACAAATATTATTCTATTCAGCAAAATTCATTATTCATTTTAAAGTCATTATTAGTTGTTCCTTTCTGAACAAGGTATTTGACACACAGTTGAAGTAACAGTTCACGCAGTTGTTTCAATAAATCATTATTTGTAACCTCACAAATGTAGCTTGGAGTGTTCAGTCTTGACAGTCATGTAGTCACTATAAATCAAGACTTCTCACCGACACACTCATAATCACACTCTTCACAACAACAGCACAGTTACCTCAAGAGTACTTTGTAGAAAAGAGAGTGTCTCAAAGGTTTAATGCTGAGCCTTCACACACAAACACAATTTCAACCCTCCTTCTCTCATTCTTTCTCATACTCAAGTTCACACAAAAAGTCTTTTGTGATGCAGTTTTCTTTTAAGCACCTTACCTGCTCTTTTTTCATTCTTTTAATATGTATTTTTTGTCATAGATGAAGGAAAGAGTTTACAGGCACAATTTGTTTCAAAGTCAAACCTGTCTTCAAAATCCCGGTCGAGCCCCCAAAGTTTTTCCTGGTCCTTTCTTAATTGATGATTCATGATGTTTTAATGCGATCAGTGTCCAAAGCAATCGTGGAGATAAGTGGTTGGGGAAGGAGGGTTTTTGGAGACGAGACGCCCAGGGTCCTGAGGTCAACCTGTTAAAGTTTCATTTCAGGAAATAAGACCGGAGTCAGCAGTCTCTCTTCAGCAGTGTCAGGCAACTATGGCAGCTTATCAAATTCCCACGCCTTCTGCTTTAAATTACAAATCACTTCCACTGCAGAAACCTTTTTTATTACTCCACAAAGTGCTTATGCTTCAATACAAATAATGGTTTGATTACTTTGTTGTAAATTAATCTAATAAATCAAATTCCTGTTGACTTTTTGCACAGAGATCAAAATGAGTCTAAGCCATACCTCGAATGCTATACTCCATTCATCGATATCTCTTGGGTAGTATAACATATTTAGCACTTAGCTTGTGTGTTTTATGCATACATACACAATTTCCTGACTTACTGGGCTTTGACAAAGACAAGGACAAAACATGCATTGCTATGCAGATCCTGACTCTCATACCCATGACATGGGACTCATTATTCAACATGCAAGCACTTTCTGACTCCAGTATCTAATCTAGTGTCTTACACATATTCATGAGCGGTAACACGATGCTGTAAGCATTTACACTAACATATGGTCATTTAAGTGTCATTACATGCTGGTTACATCACAAAAGTAAATCCAGCCAGTACGCAATCAGGTTAGACTTCATTTATGCAATCTGAGTACAATTCAGCTAACAATGTTTGTTTGTAAAGGAATGTTTGAAATTCATACACCTGGACTTATTGTGTGTGTGTGTGTGTGATGGATATACAGTATGTATGTTAACAGGCACCATGTCCCTCCCGGAGGGAGCACTCTTTTTATAATGCCTCTATATATGAGCACACACTCCCTCTCGCTCTCTTTTTCTGTCTCTCCTCTCTAAAAATGCTCTGGGAGATCCTATCAGGCCCACAATGGTGCGACAGCACTGAGGTGTGAAAAAGTAGCCAAAGCAGAACAATTGTACTGCGATTAAGCCTCAGTTACAGTTCATTCCCGCCTCTCTGCCTCTATCTGGAAAATTCAATAGAGTAACCTTAAGAATTTGATGCTGCCAACAGGATTACAAAGCCGGGGCTCGATGGAGGCCAGGGACAGCTGATTAGCAACAGGGTAATTGTTAATTGATTGATGTATCCCCTTACCTCTCTCCATGGGCCTTTTATAAAGTGTTTTGTTTGCAGCCAGGCGGCTCAGTACAGCTGGACAGCGCATTACCATACATCTTCCTTTCCCTGCTTCTCCAGACTCTGAGAGAGCAGGGCAGGACAAAAGACAGCAGTGAGACAGGAGTGGAGGTTGGTCATGAGGGCTGTCCAGTGCCCCATGACTCAACAAACAAAGGCAACTGACAATCTACTGCCACAGGTTTACTAGCACCTTCCCTCTTCTCTGACGTCCTACTTTGTGGAAGGCAATTCATTTAACCAGTGTTTTTCAGTATCCATTTGAATTAGAATTTTGAATTTGCTGAACGTTCTGATTCAGATATCTGGTGAGCTTTTATAAGGATGCCAACCACTCCTATATGTCCCATTTCATCTCATTTGACCCATTCTTTCACTCCCATTAGCATTCTAATTTTAAGTCTCAGTAGCATGTTCATTGGGATTACATGCTAGGATTACATGGATTACATACTAACTCGGGAGCCTGCACCAAATTGTAGTGTTGGGGTCTTTTTTTATAACCTCAGGCTTGTTATTGGAATTTCTGTTTATTTCATTTTTACAATACACTAGCTTCTGATAGAACATACACTGTAAAACCCATCTGAATCATGAAAGATTGCTGTGGGATTTTTATGTTGTTATGTTTGTTTGTATGTATGTGTTTGCTTTCTTGTTTCAGTGGGATGTAGTCAAGCTTAGGTTAGTTAAGTCCAGTTCAGTATATCCCATCCCAGCTAGTCTTGCCCTGTCAGGTCTAACCCACCCCAACCAAGCAATATTTATTCCTGTAAGTTCTCCTAAACACCCTCAGTGCCGGCCGTGCCTCAAGGGGATCAATGGATGCTTAATAATGAAGAATTTATTCTGGCTTCCTGCTGGAGTTATTGTATTCAGGCTTGATTAAAGGAGATGTTGCCAGAGAAGCAGTTTTCCAAATGAAAGGCTTGAAAACTTTATAACCTCGTTGGGAAAGATTTTTTCAAACTTAAGGTCCCTCCCCATGGCACTGGAGCTAGTTTGTTAGCACAGCTTTTTCCTTTTCAATGAAAGTGATGAGTAAAACTAGATAAACAGACCTATAATCTGTTTTTATCTGTTAACTTTTTCAAACCTGTTTACAGTGAAACAAAACATGTCAGGGTTGGGCTAAAGATAGTCCTCCCGTAACACCAAAGAATGCCCTAATTTCACAGCTACATTAATAAAATGCAACTTGTACTGCACGGTCATGGGGGACATGTTTTCAGTAGTGCTCTAATTGAAACAGTGGCCGCAGACAGCTTGTTTCTGCACTTGCTTGCAATGAACCATATCTGATTCGTCATTAAGTAATTATAAATGCTAATGCAAATAAAGCACCTTTCAAATGGAGCACCCCTTACGAGAAAATTAATCAAGTGCTGGCGACAGACCAGTCATTGATACTGGCAGCTTACGGACCGTCACTAGTCCTTACATGCTGATATGAAAGAGGAGACAGATCTTAATGATCTCTGGAGGATTCCATCATACAGGGATTTTTATAAAAATAAGGGTCTCTCTTTCTTGTCCTTACTCTCTTTCAACCCCCAACCCACTCTTATGCTTTCCAGTTCACCCACCTCCCTCCCTTCTCATGTGCACTTTCGCTTTTTATTTCATTAATAGGTGAGTGGATGAACTGCAGAGAAGTCTCTCTTCTAAAGAACAAGCAAAAGCATTTTGTAGCAATTACAGAACGATGAAGATTTAGATATTAGAAGCATACTAAAGCATAAACCCAAAAGAAAAGAGAAAATGATTAGCAATTATGACAACGTAATGACTAGAATAGTCAAACCTTTTTCCCAAAGATCTTGCTGCATATCATTTAGCCACTTTAGCATGACAATATAGTCTAGCAATACAATGACAAAACTCTCACACAAGAGAAATGATTAATATTGCCAACTTTACAATAACATTAAAAAAGTTGTTGTTCTAGTAATTTTCATAACAATGTATGTTTTTAGAAAATATAGGTCCAGTACAGAGGAAACACCTATAGTTTAGAAGTCAGTAGGCTAGTTAAGCTGATATGAAATCCCAGTAAACCCATTACATTTATGTTTATGAATTTATCTGGCACTTTTGTCAAAATAAATGAAATGTACCAAATGCCCTATGAAATATGTAACATAGAGTCATTGGAAAAATGTGCCTCTACCTACATTTTTGCAAACCCCCCCAAAAAATGTACCTATACCAGGGGCGTTCCCTCCGAGGAGGCAAGGGAGGTAGTGTATGTCTCCTCAAAAATTTGAGTGACAAAATAATCTATATTACAAACATAAATCGCAAATATTACTAAATATAGCATTAAAAGTATAAAAGTCACTTGTTTTTATAAAGCAACACTGTCAATCAGCGACACCCGCAGGTAAAGTTACAGCGGATACTTGCCTCCCTTCAGTCCATAGACTTACAACAGTGACCCCTTTTAGCGTGCCGTGACTTTTCTGGGTTGTGATTGAGAATGAATGGGGGAAAGTCACGTGAGAGGAGGCAATGTCTCCATCGTGCTATAATTGGATATGGTCGGTTATGATTGAATGTGATCGGTTCGTGCAATAAATCCCGCCTGTTGTTTTCGTGCGAGCTCTCGGCCTGAATGAAGAAAATTATGGCATTATTGACTAATTATAAAGTAAGTAAACAACTCTCCCGCTTAGATACCACTACTTTGTGTCACATCAAAATAAAACTTGAAATGGTCTGAAAACGTGATGACTGCGTCAGTTTTTAGTGAGCATTCAGCGGGATGAAATGAAAGATATATCTTCGTGTCTGTGGCAGTGTTTACATATCTCTTATGACGTTGACCTGAAAATAAGTTGACTATTAAAAAGAACAGCTGAACACCAGTTCACAAATAAAAAATATTGGTAACATTTTACAATAAGGTGTCATTTAATGAGTTAACTAACATGAACAAACAATGAACATTTATTACAGTATGTATTCATCTTTGTTTACATTAGTTAATACAAATACTGTTGTTCATTGTTAATTCATGTTAGTTCACAGTGCTTAAACTAATGTTAACAAACACAACTTTTGATTTTAATAGTGCATTAGTAAATGTTGAAATGAATATTAACTAACATTAATAAATGCTGTAGAAGGCTATTGTTTATTCTTAGTTCATGTTAACTAAAGTAGCTAACTAATGTTAACTAATGAAACCTTATTGTAAATTGTTTCCAAAGTATTGTTCAATTTGTTACTGCCTTCAGTTATTATTTTGGAATAAATATAAAAATGCATAAAAACACTATGAAATATATAATTAGTATTAAAAATAAAATAAAAATAATATTAATAAAATACAAAATAGAATTATATTTGTGGACCACTACTGGCAATAAAACATAAACAACTTTTATTCCTTTTCACACAAACTATCATTATGATCATAGTGCTTTTTTGTTTATTTTTGTTTTGTTTTGTTTTGTGAACTAATACATTTTTACATTTGCATTACAGCCCAGACTTTTCCAACGTAGTAAACTTGCTCAGTGGCTCACCTGGTACCTCAATGTACTTGAGTCCCATGACACACAAATCTCAATAAACACATGGCATGGTTGTTTCAGCAAATGCATATTTATCTCACATTTGCTTTTTTAATCATTTTCAGTTCGGTTTAGAGTTATAGGGTTTAGTGTAGGTGTTACATTATCGATAGCATTAACTTTTTAGCTCCCTCACCAGAAAGCAACCAACATAAAACATTGCCAACGTTTTACATTGATTTACATTCATCTGTTTTGGATAAAACTAAACATGCTTTGAGTGCCAATTACTGGACATTTTCTGCTTTGAAATAGTCGTGAAATGTTCAAGAAGCAACGTAATATCATTTTGCAGAAATTTGACCAAAGGGATGTTTTTTTCAATGAGCCTGCATTGGAATTGTGATTTATATAAGTGTACTACATTCAGCATGTTCATATATATGCTGAACATACAAATTCCAGTTATTTCGTGTTGTTTTATGTTTGAGTATGTTTGCAGAATATAGATATACTCAAAAGAAATGACAACCGGTATTTTAAGTTACTGCATTATTGCTAATCAATATCTCTTTGTAGTAGTGTGTGAATATGTTTGTACTTGTGTTCAATGTGTGGTGTACACGTGTAATTAAGGTGACAGACACAAACATGCACACACAAACGTGTGTACACACACACACACTTAAGGCTGCATCGATCACACTGCATAATGACTCTTCTTATCAAGCCTAGAGCTATAAACCCCTCTCTCTCTCCTTTTTTCACAGCATTGTCAAAATGGTTCTGCACAATCCAACAGAGGCATTGAGTATTCTTCTCCTCCTGATCTGAAAGTTACATAAAACGTAGACTTCTTTGGGCTTACCTGAGATCAAATATGTCCTTTTCTCTCTTGTCATCTTCTTAGAGGTTAGGTTACATCTCTGTGGATCAAGTGTGTCAGGGACTTGTCCTTCAGAGCAACACACCGCAGTTAACGCAGGGTAGGAAAAAATACCAGTGGTGTGTGTATGTGATGGTAGTTAAATAGCATCAGTGTAGTAAAAACTCAGCAAAGATGCATAGTCCTGGCAGATATTCACCCTCACTGCCACTTATTGAGTCCTACCTGCCTACCTCACATTGAACTTGCTCTTAGGATGTGTCAGTCAGATGGCCGGGTCGAGGTGGTTGAGTAACCTTCAGCATTTCACCGGTAGGACTGACCTGGACGTCCACTGGAGATCAGGATCTCTGTCTAGACTGAAGAGTAGAGTAAGGCAGAGACATGTTACCAAGAGAAGGACTCTTGACACACACATACACATTTGTTAATGTATCCTTGTGGGGACTTTGCATTGACTTCTGTTGTTTTATATTGATATTGTGTCCCTCTAACCTGTTACGCTCTGAAAGTGGGAAGTTAAAGTGGTGTAAGAACTACAAAAGCTACTCTTTCACAATTATTTTTCCTGCAGTTTTCACAATTGTTTTTTTTTTTACATTTCAGTCACAAATTGTCACACCACATTGCAATATTAAATACCAGAATACAATATATGTGACTTTTATATTTAATCTCCCAAACGTGCTAATTAATATTTGGGCTTCTACAAAAATAGCATGTTTTTAATGTCTATAAAGAAGTATTTCAATTTATATATTCACCACCAGTCATTTTCCTTACTAACGGTCTAAGTGGTATTGCATTTCCTATTCACTTTCATCAGGTGAAGATACTCAGGATAGATGGGATTGTTTGTTTTGAACAACTGAACATTATAAATGCCACTTTTTAGAAACACCTGTTTTCGTTACTTTCATTAAAACAGGTACATAATTAAGATACAGTCTAAAAATATAGCCCTTAGAGCTCCACAATATGAAACTCATTTAAGATGTGCAACGTTTTTGCTCTCAGTGTTTATTTAGTATTGTGGAGGGGTTACTCATTAGTTAGGCTATCGTATGAAAGGGAGATGGATTTGGCAGTGAAGAACAAACCCCTGCTGCTCCGGAAACATCGTTTGCTGGACACATCAATTTGTTCCTCTACAGAGAGCTGGGAGCAATTGGCAACGTTCCAGCTCTCTTCTTTCCCCCCCCCTTCTCTCTTCCCCTCTCTCTCCCCCTTTCTCTCTCTCTCATCTACATATCTTTGTTATCAGGTTGGTTTTTGTGCGAGCGTTCGGAGGGGTTATCGTACCATCTGGACTGAGGCTCCTCGGCGCCTCTCACAAATTAAAACCCAACCTGTAAAATCAGCAAAAGAAACAATAAGCACCTTTAATCTCACACTCCCTTCACCTGCTTTTCAAAAGGAAAAGAAAGGCCTTTTATTAATTAGACTGGCATCAAGCGGCCGTACATAAAACAATGTCGCTTTCTTTTTATTCTCCTCTCCCATATAATGACTTCAGGACTGATGGAAAGGCCTCTTTGAAGATGACATTCAAATCCTGACATTTGAATTATTTTGTGTGTATCAGAGTGTCGGGCCTTTGTCAGGCCTGTCGTGGTGGTGTGTGTATGCAATGGCAGGCTATCTCTTTGTGAACCACTGCTGACTGGGATTGTTTATACACCTGGGGGACTTGGGATTGTTTTGTTTTTCTAAGCATTCATATCAAGAGAATTTTATGACATGGTACACTTTAACAACTGCTATTTTGGGAAAACAACAACAAAATATATTTTTAAAGTGGTACATTTCAACTGGAAAGCTTTAGTCATAATGTATATTCCTTCTTTTCGATAATTTTTGAAGTCTAGACAAGGACTAAGTGTTAAACTGTGTCTCCACATCAAATTTGGCCTCAAAATTCGTTAACCTTCAGGAGTCAAAATATCCTTATTCTCTGTAAAATATGCATCAGGAAGATTTATTGTCTATCGGTAAGTGACTTGCAATGCTCAACACAAGCCACCCTTTGAAGATTTTTTTTTCCCTTTTTTGCCTGTCAAAATTATGATCTAAAATCAGAATAATCCATCATGTTGTCGTGTAAAGAATTATGAAATGCTCTTAGGGAGAGTGTATTCTTCAAAGAGAGGTAAACCGACGTTTAACAAAGGCATTTTAAAGTCAGCATTAACTAGACTGCAAGGTCTGCAGAAAAGCAGAGGAAGGTTAAAAAAAATAGTAGAGCAAGACACATGGTTTTCAAGTCTCTTAGTCCATAAATTGTAAAGACCACTGGAAAAATTTGGATTTAAAACATGCTAGGACAATGGCATAGTTTGTTAGTTTGTTTCTCTTTTTTGTATATTAATTTAATATCCATGGGAGGTATAAATAATAAATAAATAATGATTAATTGTCCGAAAATTCTTCAGTAACATTTTATAACAAGTATACGCTAATAAAGTACTTACAAATCATTAATAAACTATTAGTTAGTTAGTTTATAGTTTATAAACTATAGTTAATACATTAATAGACTATATACAAATAGTGAGTTCTTCGTTCATTGTCACTTTAATTAACAATTATTATTGTTTAATTAGCTTGTAATAAAAGAATTGTTAATTGGTAATAAGGAGTGAATAATTCTCACTTTAGGGGTTACACTTTATTTTGATGTCCTTGTTACAGTGTAATTATACATATAAGTACTGAGTAATATTAATGTCAGGATCATGGACCTGTTTTGCCCCTGTTTCTGTTCCTGTTTTCCCTTATTTGGTTATAACACTGCTAAACGACAAACAACACTGTTGACAATCTACACTGCTTAAAACTTGCGTTTGATTCATCAGTGGCAAATTCTTTAAATATAAAAAATGTACTTACAGGCGTCAGGATCATGGACCTGTTTTGCCCCTGTTTCTGTTCCTGTTTTCCCTTATTTGGTCATGTTCCTGTCCTCGTTTCTCTAATTAGTTTGATTATGATCCCATGCACCTGTGTTTTCCCCAATCATCCCCTGTATTTAAAGGGGTTATATGATGTTGCTAAAAATAACATTATGTTGTGTATTTGGTGTAATGCAATGTGTTTATGCGGTTTAAGGTTCAAAAAACACATTATTTTCCACATAATGTACATTATTGTTGCTCCTCTATGCCCCGCCTTTCTAAAACACGTCGATTTTTACAAAGCTCATCGTTCTGAAAATTTGCAACTTTAAAGATCTTCTTTATGCACCAAGAGCTTGTAACACTCCAAAGAGAAAGGAAAAATTAAAATCGCATCATATGACCCCTTTAAGTCTATGCCTTTGCGTTCTGGGTTTTGTCGGGTCTACTTGTTATGTTCGTGTGTTTCCTGCCATTCCCAGTTTTGGATGTACCCTGTGTTTGGATTATATTAAAGACTGTTTCGTTTATTCCACGTCTCCATCGTTCCTCTCCAACGCAGAGTCTGACAATTAATTAACTACATGTATTTACTATATGGTAAGGGTTAAGATGAGGGTTTGGTTTAGGGTTAGTTGCATGTAATTATCCATAATTTTCATAATAATAGTAAGTACATGTAACATGTTATAAGGACATCGTAAAATAAAGTGTTATCAGGTTTTTACTGATCTTACTGTAGGGCCTATGTATATTTTATTCTCTAAACCAACCCCTACCTATTACAGAAAACTCTCTCTCTAGTTTTCTGTGATGGGTAGGTTTAGGGGTAGGGAACAGACCATTACGCCTATATAAAAATATATTACAGGAGAGGAGAAAGTTTTAAGGGTACAAGGGGGTAGGGGAGAGGAACACAAGAGAAAAGAACACTGTAAAATTAGTCTTATTTCACAAGAAAGGATTCATGGCCTTTCTTCCTTGACCTCACAGGGAAGTGGAATCAGCATGCGCTAAGTGCAGCATCTTGTAGGTTTCAACCAAGCTTTCACAAGGAGCTTGGGCCCATACTGTGCCGAGGGAACTCTGGTGTATCCACCTGAATTTAAACTCTGCGGAGAGGAAAAGAGCGGGAACCCTGCTAGGCTCTGTAACCAGAGGATGGTTTTAGAACATGGTCAGTGAACATGGTCAAACTTGAATGATTTTTCATTTTGACCTATTTTTTTAGACTAGCTGCTATGTATTATGTTAAAAACTTCCTGCATCTTGCGATTTTGTTGGGAAAACTGATCCTAAAGTCACTGCTATGAATAAGTATTCCCAGGTACACAAATCTGTTTATGATGTCCTCTTCAATTTTAACATTAATGATATTTTAGATTAAACCAACATCCTGAGGCATTATCATGCTAAAATGTTCCTATCTATCTATCTAATCTTAACATAGAACGAGAAAGACTAGATCATAATATCAGATTTAATACAGGTAATCTGAGTGTTACCAATTATATCAACCTTCTTTATGTCAAATAAGAACACACCTCAAAGTAATATTCTAATTCCTTTAATAATCCTTTTATGGAATAGTTCAAGTTTATATGGTACTAATTCTTTTAACTGTCAGTAATAAAGTGTAAAATATCTTGTCTCAAATATCTTGATCAGTCTTGATATTGAAAAATATATAAAGTTCATTATGCATTTTAAAGATTAAATGCTTTTGTTCTGTTTTATTTGTAACTATTGATAGAATTCCCTGAGACCCCACAACCATGATGAAATCTTGTTAGTAGTGGTTTTTTTTGTTGTTGTTGTTGTTTTGTTTTTTTTACACAGAGTGTGTGCAAATTGCAAGGGACTCCATCATGGAACAGTCAGAGATGGAAAAATAAATAATGACCTATAAGAAATAATAATAATCTCCCACCCTACATTTGACCACCACATCTCTGACTAAACGTTTTGCTCTTTATTAAGAAAAGTGAGCATGGCTATGGTAAACAGCAGCTGAGAGTTTCAAACTGTGACAATACCAGTCAATCAATACATATATTATTCTCTGTATCCCTCTTTATCCATGTATTATCCTCCAGTATTATATTATCAAAATTATTGTATTTTAGTTGCCAGAACAGTTCAGTTATGATGATTGATACAACAATCAATATGTAATATACAATAATATAAAATTGCAGTGGTAAATAACAATGTGTCATATACTGGTGTGAGCCAAAACAATGCAATCAGAATGAATTAACCTGTGAATTTATTTTACCTGTAATTAAATCAACAAAATAAGGTGATGCAGACGTACACGTTTAAATGTGTGATTCCCCAGACATCTCATCTTGTCACTGAACTTCTTGTATTTACAGGAGTGTCCTTTAGCACATTTTATTCAGCTGGCTTGTGGGGGGAAAGCTTGCTTTATTTGAAGTTCTAAAACCCAAACAACAGCTTTTAGGCATGTTTTTCTTTCTAAAAATACCAAAACCTAATTGGAAATTTAGTTCTCCCCATTGGAATAAAAGGGTAACTTCGGTAACTGGGATTTGTTTTCCCTCATGCTAAACCATACCCCCAGGATACTGTATCTATTGTTTACATCACATGACATTATTAACCAATCAAACAAAAGAAAGTAGAGGCATTTCCTTGTGAAATCTACATATCTGATGCGGTTAGATTATGTGCTGTGCAGGGCAAAAAAAAAATAATGTTGATAGTGTTGATGACATTTGACCTCTTATGAATGCCAAAGTAGGTAGGGGCATGGCCCAACTTGACATATTGGTTTTACAGCCTATGGTCATCACTTTACTCTTGCCCCGTTACATTTCCTTCTTTGAACTCTGCGAGGGATCATGATAAAAACCATACATTTAGTATTAATGACAAACAAGTAAAAAAAAATGTCATGGGTAAAGCTACGCACATTTTAGCTCACTTGATTGTTGTTGTTTTTTTATCTATTTAAATTTTGCTCTGTCTTGAGTAAAAAATGGGAGAAGACTGCCAGATGTGGCTGCTTGTAACTCACCGCAACATGATTGTTTCCAGCATGTTGCTGCTTGCTCACACACATGCTCGCACTCACACACTAATGCCTCAAGACCCCTTTCCGACCTCCCATGTGTGAGACAAATTTAACATGTTAGATTGAATTTTCATGTTTTTAAATGGCCAGACATGTCTGTGTTACGAGCCAGATGAGCGCCTGCTGCAAACCACTGTAAGAAACTGTGTCCAGTTTTTCTGCCTGCAACCGAAGCTCTAAGCTCCCACAAGGGTAAACAATCTGTCTTTTCAAAAGCTGAGCTGTTATACTACATTTATAGCGCCTTCGACCCCTCATTAAAAGTCATTATAGGATAAAAGGCTCTTGTGTAATTTTACAGTGTATAGCTTTATGAATGACTAGTGGTCTCAAACAGAGCTGACCACTGGGATCATTACAGGCTTAGAGTTCCAGCGCTTAAATCTCACTCTCCATCCCTGTTGTGCCGCTAACAGGATAATTTGCCGTAACGCTGAGACATACATTTTGGCGGTATAACTTTATGAGGCAGGTTAATCAGATAAAGATTTTTAGCCTGAGCTCAGTTAATGAGAGACAGCACTAACCTCATTGCATTTGCTCTGCAGTGCGACGTGGGAATCATAAGGCAAGTCAAAGGGTAAGTTTGAAATTAGCATGGTTTTATCTGATGTCACTGACCTGCACAGGTGCTTCCAACTTCCTCCCTTCAGCCAGCTTCCTGTTTCAAACCTGACCCTTCCCTTCACTCGACATATTCACTCTAGCGGAATGCTTTTGGCAAAAACCACCAGTAAAAAAAAATCTTTCCTATGTTTGGGGTGATAGTATAAGTGGAGGTCTGAGGAGAGCTGGGTGTTGTTTTGTAGGCCGCTACGTCGTGGCCCCCCACTGCTGTGCCTGTCACATGTAATTAAACATTTGGCCTCCAAAATTACTCAGCAGAGTACACATGCCAGCGTTCAGCAGCCCTGAATATGCATTTCAAAGCTTCAGCGTTCCCCTAAAGTGCTGAACTGACAGGAGCAGAGAGGAGATGCCTGAAGGGAGGGACAGAAGCAGAAAGAGAGAGAGAAAACGAGAGAGTGAGACCATAGGAAAGGGGAAAAGAGGGCATATGCTGGCAGCTTTGGAAGGAATGATTAAAAGAGGGCTGGGACTGGGAGGGCATGATTTTTGTGATGTCAGCAGGGTCTAGAGTGAAGCCACACGGTGAAAGAGGGGAGAGGAATCGCAACATCAAAACAATCTTTAAACTGTCACCGGGCCTTATGCACCCACCCACACATACACACGTCAACACCTTTCTATGCGCTTGAGTGCATCAACTCACTTATACCTTAACCGCTTATACCACATACGTATAGATACACACGCTCCCGCTCTAATGAGATCCACAGACATGCTGTCTTGGCTCGCTGGAAAGACATGCATGCGTAAACATTCGCCGCTGTGTGTCCGTGGGTTATAAGGTCTTTAATTGGATGCTGCCAACGACTCTGAATTTTCACTTTTCCTCTAAGAAGAGTTTTACTGTCCTAAAACAGGGAGGATCTTGTAGATGTTACCTGTACTGCAGTAAAATGTATTTATCTACTCATTTATTTTCCACCTACTTTTGCAGAGATTTGACGCCCTCCATTCAACAGTACTCGGGGTCTCACTGTCACACCGCTCTTCCTGCGCCAGCTGAGTCTGTTTCTCTGTAGCTTTGCTCAACCGTTTTCCAAGTTTAGCCTTACAAATGCAAAACTGTCACTTTCGTTCAGTGCATAAGATCTAACAGGAGGAGAGTTTTGCCACTTATTGGGAGATGCTCACTACTGTCCTGGCTGAATGGCAGAGACTACCTGATTTACCCCTAAATGGTGTATATTAGTACTTTAAAGGTACATATTATATGTGACCCTGGACAACAAAACCAGTCATAGGGGTCAATTTTTTTTTTATTTTACATTAGATTTATAATTTTATTATATGAAAGCTGAATAAATAAGCTGTCCATTGATGTTTGGTTTGTTCGGATGGGACAATATTTGGCCTAAATACAACTATTTGAAAATCTGGAATCTGAGGGTGCAAAAATATCAAAAACCCGTGCTACTTAAGACTGGTTTTGTGGTCCAGGGTCACATATTAGTACCTAAAGTATTAGTATTGGGGATGTAACAATAAACTGTCACAATATATCGCAATACAAAAAACAATATGTATCATGGATAGTGACAATACTTATCGCCCATAATGAAAGTTTGGACAGATTTAATTAGCAACAGTTATGGTAATGGTGCATCAGATATAGTAAACCCAGAAGTTTACACATTTTACCTTCCATGTTGATAAATTATTATTAATAAATAAAAAATAAAATATACTGTTTTATACATTACAATATTTATGCTTTTTTTAATGTAGGGATTAATGGACAGTGCAGGTATATGTATTTTTTAGCTAAGAAAACTAAGAATTTTCTATTCTGGTGTCACCATTGCCCTGAGCATGGGGGAGAAGGACCAAGTTCAAGCCTATCCAAGTCCAGCCCTGATGTAATACCAAATTTAGCATTTTAATAAACAATAATGTTGTTGTTGTTGTTGTTGTTGTATGTTGTTGTATTTATCTTATGTCTTCGAGGTAATAAATAAAAAAGCTTAAATTTTTTTAACTCTACTTGGGAGAGTATCGTATTGGGAGATCAGTATTGTGTATTGAACCAAATCATGACATGAGTATATTGTTTTAGCCCTATAAAGTATACATATTAGTATCTAAATAGTACATATTATTACTTTTTGAAAAGGTACCACCCCAATGACAGCATTTTTTTTTTCTGACAGTATAGAACTTTTAAATCCTTGTTCGTTCTCTGCTGCATTATCTCTGGCGCGATCGAAGCACCTGCCGTTTCGCTGTACTGGGCCTCTTCTATGCCACCGGGGCTCCTTGTACTTTAGTGAGCGCCTGTTCTGGAGGGGGTATTGTGCTGCCTGTCGATGGCATGGTCAATGTCATGCCAGCTGGCGTGCGGAAGAAACCAACAATGCCACGCTCTGTGCACAACAGCCCACTCGGGACAACTGTGTTGTTAGGTGACAACAATGCCAAATAGCCATTACTGGTTTATGCGCACACACAATCTGATATATCAGACAAGAAATATCATATTTATTCACATAAAGGCATGTAGACATATATATCTTCCAAATTTAATTTCTATATGCAATTTTATGTAATATTTCAAGTTTTATAATTTAGTATCGATCCCTGCCATTTAAATTGTCATAATTGGAAAAGGTCAGCCATCAGTGAATTTATTCATATAAATTCATCATATTAAACAACAGGGCTGTGAAAAAACTAAATAAATAATAATAATAATTCTTATTATTATTATTGTTATTATTATTATTATCATTTATTTATTTATTTATTTATTTAAAGCATAATTGATGTAGTTAATAAGATTTGTGCCAGTGTTATTGTTAACTAAAACTATTAAAAATAGTTTTTGTTAACTGAAATGAAGCTGAAATATGAATGAAGACTTGAAGAAATACAAATTAGAAATGTTGTCTTGGCAACTAACTGAAATAAAATAAGGTGAAGTAAAATTACTAGTACTAAAAGTAGTAAAAATTTAATGAAAATATATGTAAGCTAAAGAAAAATACAAAAAAATAAACACAAGATTTCAGAAATCTGAAAATATAAAAAATAAAAGCTAATTCAACATGTTAATAATTGCTACAATAATATATTAGTATACTGTACCTTTGATTATTATTCAGAGTAACCAATGGCATCTAATGTTGCTGACATCCAACCAGCAACATAGGCTTCATGTTTGATTTCAGAATTTTACAGAGCTTTATGGTGCTTTATTGAATTTTTGGTCAAACTGTTCAATTGTTTATGTTCCACTGGGAGGGGGAAAAAACGTCTCGGGTTACGCATGTAACTATGGTTCCCCAAGAGGGAACGAGACGCTGTGCCTCAGGGGGCACAATGGGGAATGCAGCCTGCATGACCGGTGTCTGAAGCACGTGTGAAACAACGCCAATCTATTGGCCCACATGGCCCATGACGTCATAGGCAGGGTGCCCGGAAGTATAAAAGGGCACCTGCTGAATACGTCATCCACTTAGCTGTCTGAAGGAGACATAGACAGGCAGGCCGAAGGCATGGCAAGGGGGCGCAGCATCTCGTTCCCTCTCAGGGAACCATGGTTACATGTGTAACCCGAGACGTATCAAAATCCAACCACGCCGTGCCGAAGTGCATGCCTGTCCACCTGCTGGGAGAGCACCAAGGAAGCGTCAAACATACACCAAGCCTTTCCTTAGAAAGGGGTTATGCCACTAACGCCACGGGCCACTCACGCAACTTGGCAGAAATGGGGGAACCCGAATAGATCAAGGGGAACATCCCACCCAAGTTAAGAGCATAGCTATCCTCAGATAGCTATGCTATGTGAGCAGAACTAGCCTGGATACACAAGACCACTGAAGAGGTTAACTAGAAAGCCTCTAGAGGAGCTAGAGATCGCTATATAAATCGCAGGTAAAGAGAGTAGCTGCTGAGCTCGAACACAGCTATCCTCAGATAGCTATGTCCCTAAGGTCTTATGAAGGCTTGTGGACCAGAATAACATAGCC
>NW_015637137.1:603928-640519 GCF_001515625.1 Sinocyclocheilus rhinocerous
CTATGCTATGTGAGCAGAACTAGCCTGGATACACAAGACCACTGAAGAGGTTAACTAGAAAGCCTCTAGAGGAGCTAGAGATCGCTATATAAATCGCAGGTAAAGAGAGTAGCTGCTGAGCTCGAACACAGCTATCCTCAGATAGCTATGTCCCTAAGGTCTTATGAAGGCTTGTGGACCAGAATAACATAGCCTAGATAGCCTTCCTACAGAGCTGCCCAGACCACAGAGAGTGGGCGATCTACTTACTGCCATAGCAGGGGAGATAGTACTGTCTAGGCAAGGGCTCAAAGAGACCGCTACTTAAAGACCCTAAGAAGGGGAGCAGTCACTGAGCTAGCACATAGATATCCTCAGATAGCTATGTACCTAGGAAGGGCTACCAGACTGAAACTACCCAGACCACAAGAGTGGGCTGTCTACTTATGACCCAAAGAGGGGAGACAACACTGTCTAGATACGGGCACAAACGACTGCTACTTAAAACCCTAAGCAGGGGAGCAATCACTGAGCTAACATATAGCTATCCTCAGATAGCTAGGCTCTAGGAAAGAGGACCACTCCATGAGAGGGCTCACCGCACTGCCAGCCAGACTGAAACTACCCAGACCACAAGAGTGGGCTGTCTACTTACAACCCAAAGAGGGGTGACAGCACTGTCTAGGTAAAACTCAAAAGACCGCTACTTAAAACCCTAAAAAGGGGAGCAATCACTGAGCTAGCACATAGCTATCCACAGATAGCTAGGCTCTAGGAAAGGAGACCCCTCTATAAGAGGACTTACCGCAACCGCAGTAGAACACAGCTAGCCACAGATAGCTGTACTCAGAAGAGTTCACTGCTATGATCGACATCTGATTTTCCCACAGCGCGCCAAATGAAACGCTGAGACCGCCGCGAGACGGCTTAGACAAAGCACTGGGAAACCACACGGGACAGTTGCTGCGGGAGGAGTGAGAGGTCCGCAGGGACGGACCCGGCAGAAAAGCTCTCACTGTAACCCTCAGATCACCCCAAGCACCAGCCAGAGGTCCTGACACCCGTTGAGGAGAGAGAGGCGCGATTGCAGCACTGTCATGGACATACACTCACAGTTAGCGCATGACCATCCACGAACGCATCCTCAGCGTGCTGGATGCCCAGACACTGAAGACAACGATCGTGGCCGTCAGTAGAAGACAGGTAACGACCACACCCAAGAGGACATGGCCGGAGCGGCATCTTTAAAAAGACGCGAACCGACCGTGATCAGAAACTGCTCTTTTAGTTGAAACACCCAGGGGAATCGCTGAATTAACAGGGACGCCGCTGAACGTGTCGTAACGCCACCCAGAACAGCCTCTTCTTCCAGCAAACAAGAGAATTCGCCAGGTGAATGTCGAGTTTCCTTCATTCACTCGGCTCTGAAGCAAAAATCTGATGAGTGGATGCACCTGTCGCCTATTTATATCCGTATGCACGGGGCGTGGCTCAGCATGCAAAATCCACTAGCCAAATTTCATTGGCGTTTTCTCTTAATCAGAGAGGATTCGGGCTCCCAAGTAAGACCCCTAATGTTGTCATGACATAACTCGAAGTGACCGACAGATAGGGAATTCAATTCAATTCAATTCAATTCAAGTTTATATGTACAGCACTTTTCACGATACAAATCGTTGCAAAGCAGCCTCCCAGAAAATTAAGTTTCTACAATATAGTTAGTAGTAGCTTATCAGTGGTGACTGTCGAATTGATGTACATATGGCAGAAATGTATGGTAAAATTCAGTTAATGACGTAATCAAACAGACAATGAACACTATTAACAGCAATGATTATATGTTGCAATCAAACTACTGAAGGAACTGTCCCTTTTTTGATCCATGTCACTTCCTCTGCTGGTCTGTCTAGTTTGATTGGATTTATTAAAGGGATAGTTCACCCCAAAATAAGAATTATTTTATTATTTTCTCACATGTGATTCAGGTATGCAGTTCCCCTTCTTGGGAAATCAACGCTGCGCCCCCTAGGGGGCACAATGGGGAATGCAGCCTGCATGACTGGTGTCTGAAGCACGTGTGAAACAACGCCAATCTATTGGCCCACATGGCCCATGGCGTCATAGGCAGGGTGCCCGGAAGTATAAAAGGGCACCTGCTAAATATGTTATCCTCTTTGCTGTCTTCAGGAGCCATCTGTTTGAAGTGCGTGTGAGAGACCAAGGCAGGTGAGCGGTGTGGAAAGTGTGCGCGCCTCCGTTCCAGAGGTTTCTAGCACTTCAGAGTTACACGCTCATCGTGATGAGTCACGGTGTCTAGGCTCCGCTCACGTTTGTTCCTATTCCCGAGGGATGTGGGACAAAGCGTTTGTGTCTCGCGGCGCGGTTCTGTCGTTGCTGCGGCACAGTTTTTTCTAACCCCGTGGTCATCGCTTTGATCTGCGGGATCCACAAACCTTCTCTAAACAGGTTGTCGGATGTCACAGATACTTTGGGTTGTTATGACGAGGAAGTGTTAGCACGGAGTCATTTCAGCCCTGATTCTGCGAGATCGTGGGCGGAGCTATATTCATCTCGGCCGTGCCTCTCTAATATGCATGTTTTTGTGTATGGAGAGCCTCGCTGGGTGTGAATATATTTAAATACTCTGTGGAGAGAGGCTTTCGAGTTTTCTCTCCCAGGGTTTTCAGCACCTAGAGTGGTTATGGGGAATGTCTCTTCCTGTGTTAAGCCGGAGTGTAGCCGTCTGCGGGTTATGCTCCAGCTCAAGCTTACTTTGCTCTGGTATATGGTGGTCTGAGCGCAGCTGTGTTCTAGCCTGGCTTCTTAACAAGGTATGGGTTCCCATTAGCACAAGTTCTCTCGATTAAGCGCTGAAGTTTTTGTCTAGGAATCTGCTATTAGAAGACTAGTTAGGTACGCAGGAGTTAACCCATTAAGGGCCGCTGCATTTTGGACTACCTGTAGCTTGTTTATTGAGGATGCAGGACAACCACCTAGCAGTGCATTACAATAGTCCAGTCTACAGGTCATGAATGCATGAACTAGCTTGTCTGCATTAGAAACCGGTAACATGTTTCGTAGCTTGGCAATGCATTACAATAGTCCAGTCTACAGGTCATGAATGCATGAACTAGCTTGTCTGCATCAGAAACCGGTAACATGTTTCGTAGCTTGGCAATATTTCTAAGATGGAAGAATACTGTTTTTGTAACATGGGAAATATGATTTTCAAAAGACAAGTTTCTGTC
This sequence comes from Sinocyclocheilus rhinocerous, assembly GCF_001515625.1. Taxonomy (NCBI): domain Eukaryota; kingdom Metazoa; phylum Chordata; class Actinopteri; order Cypriniformes; family Cyprinidae; genus Sinocyclocheilus; species Sinocyclocheilus rhinocerous. Next base: position 607,156 of record NW_015637137.1, read on the forward strand.
TAATATAACTGATTTTTGACTGTAGAGGAAGTAACAGTACATCCGTCTTATCCAAATTTAATAGGATAAAATTATTGGTCATCCAATCTTAACCATCTTAAAGCCTGCCTTTGAATACCCATATAGTTTTGTAATCGATCTATGAGTATGTCATGAGCTATGGTGTCGAACGCAGCACTAAGATCAAGTAAAACTAGCAATGAGATGCAGCCTTTTTGGGACGTGACCTAAAGATAACGATGAGTTAATAATATTGAGAAGCGGTTCTTCTGCTAAAGGTAACAACTCTTTCAGTAATTTAGTGGGTACAGGATCTAATAAAACATGTTGTTGGTTTAGATGCAGTGATATTTTTTAGTTTATTTAGCTCTTCCTGTCCTATAGTTGTAAAGCACTGCAGTTTTTCTTTGGGTGCGATGAATGAAGCTGAAGTATAGGGCACTGTAGAATCTACATTTGTTATTGTATTTCTGATGTTATCTATTTTATCAGTGAAGAAATTACTATTAAACTGTGAGGGAATATTTAGATCGGGTGGCGTCTGGTTATTTGTTAATCTAGCCACTGTGCTAAATAAAAACCTTGGATTGTTTTGGTTATTTTCTATGAGTTTGTGAATATGCTCGGCCCTGGCAGCTTTTAGAGCCTGTCTATAGCTGGACATACTGTTTTTCCACGCAATTCTAAAAACTTCCAAGTTAGTTTTACTCCATTTGCGCTCAAGACTACGAGTTTTTTTCTAGAGAGAATGGGTATTACTGTTGTACCATGGCGCAGTACGTTTTTCTCTAACCTTTTTCAATTTGATGCGGGCAACAGCTTCTAATGTATTAGAGAAGATAGTGCCCATGTTGCTAGTAATTTCGTCCAGTTCATGTGTACTTATGGGTACACAGAGCAGTTGAGATAAATCAGGCAGGTTATTTGTGAATCTGTCTTTGGTGGCTGGAACAATAGTTCTGCCCAGACGATAACGCGGAGCGGGAGAATCCTTGGTTTTCTTTTGTTTCTGTTCCGCCACTGGCTCAAGGGCCAGTGGTACCCACATTTTCAAAGAAAGAGCAGTTTCCTTTTCCTCCGGGCCGTCAGGCTCGTGGGTTGACAGTGAGCGACTCGCTGCCTCCTCACTCTCGCCCACAAAGTCCCCTATTGCCAGCGCCCAAGAAATTGCGGTTCGGGGACACAACGCCACCCCAAGCATCTCCGGCCGGTCCCTCGAGGGACACGGAGAGTCCTGCTGTGATGAGCCAGAACACAATGCTTTCGGCCAATTCTGGAGCTGCGAGTTTTGAATCGGGCCCTTCACAAGCTCCCAATCAAGATGCTAATGCAGAAGCACATCATCAAATGCATCCAGCCCCAGGATTGGTTTGCAGCGGTCGACCTGAAGGACGCTTACTTTCATGTCTCGATCATTGCTCGACACAGGCCGTTCCTTCGGTTTGCGTTCGAGGGTCGGGCATGGCAGTACGGGGTTCTCCCCTTCGGGCTGTTCCTGCCCCTCCTCAACTATCTCGACGACTGGCTCATCATGGCCCAGTCGCCAGAGCAGTTGTGCGATCACAGCGACCTGGTGCTCCGGCACCTCAGCCAGTTGGGGCTTCGGGTCAACTGGGAAAAGAGCAAGCTCTCCCCTGTGCAGAGAATCTCTTTTCTCTGTGTGGAGATAGACTCGGTGAGTATGACGGCACGTCTAACCAATGAGCGCTTTCACTTTCAGAGGCTCCTGGGGTATATGGCATCCGCAGTCGCAGTCACGCAGCTTGGATTGCTTCATATGAGACCACTTCAGCACTGGTTACACTCCCGAGTCCCGAGATGGGCATGGCGCCGCGGTAAACTTTGCGTGGCCATCACACCGACGTGCAGCCACACGTTCAGCCCCTGGACAGACCTTGCCTTTCTACGGGCCAGAGTGCCCTTAGAACAAGTGTCCCGACATGTCGTTGTCATGATGGATGCCTCCAGTATGGGCTGGGGCGCCACATACAACGGGCAGGCAGCCTCGGGGCTCTGGACAGGGCCTCGACTGCTTTGGCACAATTGCTAATTGACAAGCACGTGTTGGTCCGCACGGACAACACTGCAACTGTTTCGTACATCAACCGACAGGGAGGTCTACGATCACGTCGCGTGTCACAACTTGCCCGCCATCTCCTCCTCTGGAGTCAGACATGGCTCAAATTGCTGCGCGCCGTCCACATTCCGGGGGAGCTCAATCATGCAGCCGACGTGCTCTCACAACAGCTCACTTTCCCTGGAGAATGGCGACTCCATCGGTCCAGCTGATTTGGAGTCGATTCGGGGAAGCCCAGGTAGACCTGTTTGCTTCCCACGAGCCCCTTCGGCACGGATACACTGGCACACAGCTGGCCTCAGGCTCTACGCAAGTATGCGCTTCCCCCAGTGAGCCTTCTCGCACAAACACTGTGCAAGGTCAGGGAGGACAAGGAACAGGTCTTGCTGGTTGCGCTTTACTGGCCCACCCGGACCTGGTTTTCGGAACCCATGCTCCTCGTGACAGCCCCTCCCTGGCGCATCCCCCTGAGAAAGGACCTTCTTTCTCAGGGGCACGGCACGCTATGGCACCCGCGCCCAGATCTTTTGAACCTCCACATGTGGCTCCTGGGCGGGACACGGCAGACCTGCGGTGGTAGATACTATCACTCAGGATAGAGCTCCCTCTACAAGGCAAGTCTACGCTCTGAAGTGGAGTCTGTTCGCGAACTGGAGTTCTTCTTGCCGAGAAGACCCCCGAAGATGCACAATTGGAGTAGTGCTTTCTTTCCTGCAAGAAAATTTGGAGCGTAGGCTGTCACCCTCCACCTTGAAGGTGTATGTGGCTGCTATCGCAGCACATCATGATTCAGTGGATGGCCGGTCCCTGGGAAAACACGATCTCATCGTTAGGTTCCTGAGGGGTGCCAGAAGGTTGAATCTTCCTAGGCCACCCCTGGTGCCCTCCTGGGATCTCTCTACCATTCTGGCTGGCCTGCAGAGGGATCCCTTTGAGCCACTGGACTCAGTTGAGCTTAAATTCCTGTCTGCTAAGACGGCGCTCCTAACCGCTCTCACTTCCATCAAGAAGGTTGGGGACCTCCAAGCATTTTCGGTGATCGAAGAGTGCCTTGTGTTCGGGCCGGCCTACTCTCACGTTGTCCTGAGACCCCGGCCATGATACGTGCCCAAGGTTCCCACCACGCCTTTCCACGACCAGGTGGTGAACTTGCAAGTACTGCCCCCAGAGGAGGCAGACCCAGCCCTAGCATTGCTGTGTCCCGTAAGAGCACTTAGCATATACGTGGACCACACCCGGAGCTTCAGAAGCTCCGAGCAGCTCTTTGTCTGCTACGGAGGTCAGCATAAAGGGAAGGCTGTCTCCAAGCAGAGGTTGGCCCACTGAATAGTGGATACCATCGCCTTGGCGTACAAGTCCCAAGGCGAGCCATGCCCCCTAGGGGTGAGGGCTCACTCCACCTGGAGTGTCGCTTTCTTCTATGCGTTGGCGCACGGCGCCTCTCTGGCAGACATCTGTAGAGCTGCGGGCTGGGCGACACCGAACACCTTCGCGAGATTCTACAGCCTCCGTGTCAAGCTGGTTTCTTCCCATGTGTTGGGTAATAGGTAATTGGCAGGAAGGACCGGCCGGTGTCACACTTGCTGCATCATTCCCCCTCACACAGGGATGCGAGCGCCTTTTTCTCCCAGTCGAGTTCCCCGGAGGGAGAACCCTGGTTGAGCATCCTCCAGTACCCCCGGCAGTCAGACTCAGCAGAGCATATCGTGTTAGCTTGCCCGGGTCTCCAGTCTGCCCCTGTACTTGGCTAGGTGTCCATATGGCTTGATTCCCTGCGGACGATCCCATATGTGTATGCTTCCACGGTAAGGTTTCCCTCTCGGTGAACCATGTCTTCCCTTTGACAGACCATTCTGTCAGGCTCTGCTGGCAGTGGTTCCTCCCTACTCTCAGGTAGGACCTGCCTCAAAGCCTCATTCCATATTAGTGTCTCCACATGATACCTCCCTACGGGTAGGATGTGGCCTCCGTAGTGCCCTTCTCCGGAAGGCTCGCTTCCCCATCGTTACTGCCAAGCTGTAAACAACAAACAGGAAAGGCGTGAAGCACCTTTCACAAAAGGTCAAAATCCCTTTGTAATGAGGTTCTTAGTAGGGAAGGAAGAAGTCGGAGTCAGCGTGACTGAGGCTCGGGTAATTTATTATACTTCCCGTAGGAACAGCGAAAACAGGCAGGCGCTCAGGCGCTGCAAAACAAACAAAACTTATATAGCCTTTCTGCGGTTTCTCTAGGCCCAGGCCACAGTCTTTCCCCACGAGTCCTCAGTCTGTCTCATCTCTCTCTCTCTGTTTCCCCTGAGGCCTTTTACGGTCTCTCCAGGCCAATCACTGAAACGAGAAGCAGGTGAATGTCATTTTGCACTTGACCTACTTACTCACCGCTCGTCTCCGACCGCTCTCTCCCACTGCAGACTCCGCTAAACCACGCCCCCTCGCCACACCCTTCTCTTTAGAAATTATTTTCTGCGGTAGGAACAGCGGCATGGCTATCTCCAGCAGCGATGTACTCACCTTTTGGTCCCTTCAGGTGCCAAAGTCAGCGAATTTGCGCTGGGGCATTGGGAAGGTTACAACCTTTGCGTAGCACCTGTCTGACACGCTGCGGCTTGTCAACATTTGCAATGCCATATGGTTGTGACGGGGTTCAGGTTGTGGTGCTTTCCATGGACCCCAAATGTCATCACGACATAACTCGAAGTGACCGACAGATAGGGAACGTTTTGGATACGTACGTAACCCTCGTTCCCTGCTGGAGGGAACGGAGACGTTATGTCCCCATGCCACAACCTCGAACCATCGCTGGTTGCCAGAGACAAGTTCTCGGCTCCTCAGCATAAAACCTGATGAGTGGATGCACCTGTCGCCTATTGATACCCGTATGCACGGGGAGTGGCTCAGCATGCAAAATCCACTAGCCAAACTTCATTGGCCTTTTCTCTTAATCAGAGAGGATTCTGGCTCCCAAGTAAGAACCCCAATGTCGTCACGACATAACATCTCCGTTCCCTCCATCAGGGAATGAGGGTTACGTATGTAAACGAGTACTCATTGAAAAATGAAAATGTTGTCATCATTTACTCACCCTCATGTTATTCCAAACTTCCTGTATGAGTTTCGTTCTTCTGTTGAGCACAAAATAAGATATTGGAAGAATGTTGGGAACCAAACCATTAACAGTAGGCATTGACTTCCATAGTATGGAAAAATATATATTTTGGAAGTCAATGGGTACCAGCACCTGCTCAATTACCAAAATTCTTCAAAATATATTATTTTGTGTTCAACAGAAGAAAGTTATACAGGTTTGGAACAACTTGAGGGTAAGTAAATGATAACAAAATCTATCGCTATATAAATCTATAATTTATATGACTATCCCTTAGTAGTACTAGGCCAACGCCATGTTAAAATCAATTCAGACAAGCTGATTAAAGTTGAAATTCTGTCAACAGTTACAATGTTCAGGGGTTAAAGTATGTTAACAATGTCCTGTCATGTGGTTAGTACACATCTAGCATTGCTTTCCAACCTCCTTGATCGTACTCTGCTTCTCGTCATTCTCTCATCACTCCTCATCTTCTTCAGTGTCTTCCTCCCTCGGCTTCATTTCTGCAGGCTCAGCATCTGTCCACGGCTTTGAAGTTCTGTAAGACTGCAACAAAATAAATTATTCCTACAATCAAATCTGGGTTAATTAGATAACAGAAGAGTGCCTGCTCAGAAGCAAAGGGATTGAATAAAGTTGCTGTAGTGCGAGTGTGTGAGTGCTTATCAAAGAATAAATAAATAAATAAAAGTTTTAAAAATACATCTGATTAAAATAAATCTTTCAAACTAATGTTGGGTATTTATTAATACTGTACACAGTCTGTTGCTGTTAAGTCTTACATTAAATTATCATTTATTTAGAAATAATTTATTTTACATTAATTGTTTTTAATAAGATGAACACAAGCACAACAAAAACATTACATAATACATAACATTAATAAAATGATAATTTTATAATGTAGGAAAGAATCTCAGTGCTGAGAAGTTCTGTTAATTAAAGAGGCCAAATAATTCATGTAATCTAGTGATGTGATTTTAACAGAGGGGGAAACCTGCCAAAATGTGAGGGCAGTTCCTGATCCTTAGCAGAAGCGGCAGTTTGATAAATTACACACACTGGCAGAATTAGCATTCAACTAATCAGGCCGTTCAAACAGGAGAGGAATATTAACTTTTTAAAGTGTTTGTTTGCCTTGCCATCATAGCCGCCCATCTAAAGTGGGAAGTTTGTTAATGGTTCATAAGACCCTCCCATGGGACCACATTACCCAGAAGGAATCTCTCTGTATGCAGAGTGCCAGCACTCATTCCTCTACCCCGTTCAAATAAATAGATATTCGGCACAGCATTTGACCGTGAGTAATCCATGTTTTTGCAGGAGCTCGAATTTTATTGGTTCGAAAAACAGCAAGTTTTGTAACGAAACAGGATAATGAAATCGTACTAACTACGGCTTCTGACCACACACTGGACAGGAAAAGGAAATCACTCTTAATCAGGTGTTGCTATTAATCTTGTTTGCTTTAGACTTTCACCCTTCATTTAACTTGACCCAGTGCACAGGGAGAAAATGAGCGCTTCAACTGACTGGTGACACCAGCTTGATGAATGATAGAAAAACACAGACTGCCATGTGCAGCGCAGCTAACAGCGCTATATCAGCAGACCGGTCAGGCAAACGTGCTCTTGGTCCTGACAGACATCTGGCTGTTTGGGGGTGAATGGTGCTCTTTCGGGGTCAGCGCTCAGGGCCTGTGAATGCCCCTGTGTGTGTCCCAGTAGCTGAATATTTAGTTATTTTCCTGTGTGGAATTTTTGGGGTGCTTGGGGCAGAGGCCTTCACACCTGTCAGTGTTTTGTGACTGTTTATTAGCAGTGAAAAGACTCGGCTAACACCCACAACCCTTAGCTTTGACCTTTCAAGTAAACTATCACACCATTTTCTAGGGTCAAGACTCTTCGGAAGTACAAGAAGGCTAACCCTGATGTAATCTGGTACATTTAATTTAATCTAACAATGAGTCACTTATTACTTGGCTATACTTACTAAATACATAAATATGTGAACTTGAATTGTTTTATAATTAATTTAATGCTAAAGTGTTAGTTCACCCAAAAATGAACATTTTTGTCATAATTTTCTCACCCTCATGTTGACTCCAAACTTTTTTCATCTTCAAAACACAAATGTAGCTTTTTTTTAATAAAACCATTTTACACTAAAACCAGTCCTTACACTAAACATCAGTTTAATCAAATCTTCATAAAAAGTTCATAAAGAGATTATAAAAGAATTCCATATGAATTGGTTTAATCCGAAGTCTTCTGAAGAAACTTCTTAAGAGACAGAATGGGCCTCATTTATCGATCTAACATAGAAACTAGCGCAGATCCATGCGCACAAATCAACTTGCGACAGAGTTCATGTGCGATTCATGAAACATTCGTATGCCACCAATCTCATCGTACGAATGATCATATGTTGATAAATGTGGCGGCTGAAAACAATCGCCATTTGAATATCACGGCCCTAAAACACCCCGGTTTAGAAGCCTCGCCCCTAGAGTTTACGACAAGGAGAAACGAAACCCAGTTAAAAAGAGGAAGTAATCTCATGAAAGAAAAATTTATATTACTCCAAAAACACCCGTTAACCTTGTAACTGCAAACAATTACATTAATTTTTTTAATGTATATTAAATATCAGTACATATAAGGAAACCTTTACAAACATAAATATTATTTAGCCTATTTAGTTCCTTTCAGTCAACAACAAATTCTTTACATTTTTACGATATTACAGAACAAGAATGACAAAATAAGCAACTACAAAATTATATATTAAACTATAACATATATTTAAAAAATCACACTCTAAGCTAGTGGCATTTAAACAGCACACAAACGTCAAGCAAAGCTGTAATGGCATTGCGCTCTCAAGCCTCTCTCATTTGACAAGAATCCAAATATTTCCGTTTTTGACATATTTGTATTATTTTGTTGTTAAACTATTATTTATTATGTAGCCTAAACATGGCTTTATAGCCTACTTCACTCATGTTCCAATATTCGCGTAAAATTCCAATGCGTAAAAATGTTTGTTTGGGCACTGCACGCTGATTTCACAGCGTACCTTTTAAAATAAACAGTGTAACTATTATATTTGGTTGACTGCATTTTAGTTTGATGATGAATGGCTGAAATGTCAGGCAACGCTAGAACAAATGTTGTTTATGTGTGCGTGAGGTGCCAGCACTTAATCAGATGGATTAAATCAAATAAAGATATAAAGAAAAGAAATAAAATGCATTAAAGGGGTCATATGATGCGATTTCAATTTTTCCTTTCTCTTTTGTAGTGTTACAAGCTCTTGGTGCATAAAGAAAATCTGTAAAGTTGCAAAGACTAAAGTCTCAAATCCAAAGAGATATTCTTTATAAACCACGCCTACATAAAACGGCTCATTCTAACACACCCCCACATGTCTACGTCACTGTGTGGGAAGATTTGCATAACACCGCCCAAATGTTCACGCAAAGAAAGAAGGCGTAACTTTTATTCTCGCTGTAGTATTGTTGCCGCTGCTGCCATGTCCTGAAGACGCTGTGTGCTTGCACGAGAGCTCAGCTCTCCCCCGGCCTCCCCCTCCCCTTCTCTATCATTTAGCGGTTGTAATTACATCAGCAGATTCGGCACATTCGTGATAGAAAAGCAGAGCTTTCCAACTTCAGTAACATGTTATGGTATTACAGCTGTGACATTACAAACAAAAAATACACATTCTGAGACATGAATTGAAATGAATTGAGAATTTTATTAACATTAAATCGTCCTCCTCCCATTTTCACCTCAAAATTTTGGGGAAGCTGTGCCTCCCCTGCCTCCCCCGACGAGCAGCCACTGTACTGGTCAGTGATCGACTAATGAGCTTCGGTTGTTGGTCAGGAAAATAACTTAAATGAACAAAATGCAATTATACAATTCTCCACCAGATTTACTATGCTGCGTGCAAATTCAGGCTAACTTAAAAACTTGTTCGTAGCCACCGCTCACGTCTATATTGATAAATTACAAGTTTTGCATTGAAACAACCGTACGCCCTGTTTTCTATCGTACGTAAGACATTCTAATCTTACTGGTCCAGTGGCGGCTCGTGGGTTTTAAAATAGAGGAGGCACACTCATTGTATTGGTTTGGGGAACCCTGTCGATTATTATTATTATTATTATTATTATTATTATTATTTGCTTAACCACTTTAATTATTATTATTATTATTATTATTATTATTATTATTATTATTATTATTTGCTTAACCACTTTAAAGTTTTTAGCGGTTGTAATTACATCAGCAGATTCGGCACATTCGTGATAGAAAAGCAGAGCTTTCCAACTTCAGTAACATGTTATGGTATTACAGCTGTGACATTACAAACAAAAAATACACATTCTGAGACATGAATTGAAATGAATTGAGAATTTTATTAACATTAAATCGTCCTCCTCCCATTTTCACCTCAAAATTTTGGGGAAGCTGTGCCTCCCCTGCCTCCCCCGACGAGCAGCCACTGTACTGGTCAGTGATTGACTAATGAGCTTCGGTTGTTGGTCAGGAAAGTAACTTAAATGAACAAAATGCAATTATACAATTCTCCACCAGATTTACTATGCTGCGTGCAAATTCAGGCTAACTCAAAAACTTGTTCGTAGCCACCGCTCACGTCTATATTGATAAATTACAAGTTTTGCATTGAAACAACCGTACGCCCTGTTTTCTATCGTACGTTCGTTTCATAAATGAGGCCCAATCACTTTATATAATGAACATATTTCATTTAGGCTTTTATTAAAATATAAACAATAATCAATGCACACAGTGAACCAATAAGGTTCTTGTGTATCATGCAAGTATATTTGAGCTTCTAAAAAAAACAGTGAGGTTTTTTCTCACATGTCAAGCAAGTACGGTTGAGCTGCCATTGACCATATTTGATGTGCTCTACGTTTGTACGTTGTTCATTTTTATATGTGAATAAAAGCCTTAAATAAATCTTAAAATAAGTCATTATATAAAGTCATTGTTTAGAAACTTGGGTTAAACCATTAAATCCAAATGGATTACTTTTATGATAACTTTTGAAGTGTCAAAGTTTTGATGGAATGCACTTTCAGTGGAAGGACAGAAATATTACAAGTTTCATGAAAAATGTCCTCATATGCATTTCAAAGATGAACAAAAGTCTTCATTAAAAAATCGTTACAATGTCCAAAACAATTGGCCTAGCAACAAGACGACCACTGCTGTTATATTAATGTAATTTTTTTCTTCAACCGATAATTGAGATACAAGATGATGCCAGTTGCAGAGTCCACAGTGTGACACAATAGACACACAAGTAGTGCCAGTTTCAGTTACCCATATGAGCATTGCCACGGACGATGGATGGCACAAATATCAGACTGCTGGATGAAACAATTGATCAATCAGAATTAAGAATATAATAGAGCCTGGTAATAATCTGGAAGACCATCAGTGGACCGATATTTATCAGTGCTTTGTATGTATGTTTTTCATTGAAGAATTTCTAGTAAAGAATGAATGTCCAGTTTCTCAGCAGAGAAACAACAACAATGCCATCCCGCTGTCGGGAAGCACATCCAGTTGGCTGAAATAACTGGGAATGCTTCAGTTTGTCATATGATGTTCATTCCAAACAAAGCAATGGACAGCGTCATTCCCTTCAGGAATTCTCCCACAGATCACTGTCCATATCAATGAACTGCCAACACAAATAAAGTACTTTTGAATTAACTATCTGCTCACCGACTGAATGGAAGGCTTTAATCTCTTTGCTTCGATTCTCCTCCCTGCATCTCTTCATCATGCCTGCTTTCTTCTCCCCTCATATCTGTCCCTCCCTCCTCTCTTTCACGTTTCCCCTCTCCCCACGCCTTTGCAACCATCACTCATTGAGAAAAAGCTCTTTTTTTTTTTTTTTTTCTTGTACCTCGCGCCTTTGCAACCGTCACTCTCATTGAGAAAAAGCTCTTTTTTTTCTCGTACAGAGCGAGAGGGCCGCACCGGAGAAGCGCATCCACCGGCGGCCACCCAGGCCTCTCGGTTCCTCTCACACTCTCTTCAACCGCTGTTTCTGGAGCTTAAGATTTTTTTGGCAGGTAGAAGATTAGTAAAGAGCTCTTGGCAACAAAGCATTCAATCACTTCCAAGTAGCATGGTATCAAATGTGCCCTCCGCCCTCCTCACTTTGGGAGAGCAAGTCTTTCTTCTCGTCTACGCTACTCTTTTTTCCAGCCTCTTTTCCTGGTTGAGCCGAGTGGCCTTTGAAAAGAGTCTCCTCTGTTCCTGCGTCTCTTGTCAATCGGAGAGAGGCAGGAAATGAGCCTGCTTTGTAGGATTAATTAATAACAGAGGTTGGTCAATGCATGAGAGGGGATGTAATTGCTACTCTGTGGAATGAGAGGAAAGGAAAAGTTTGGGTTGCAGTTTTTTGAGGAGTGGGCTTCTGAGGAGGGGAAGGAGCTTTGAACTGAAGGGCCTGTGTGCTCCTGGATTAAAGCGAGATGCGAGTGGGGGGGCCTTTGAAGTCTGAAGAGAGGTCTAGGAGAAGAAATAAAGTTGGGAGGTATAAATTCTGGCTGGCAACATCAAAAGCTCTTATCACCCACTCTCACCTGTTGACACCCAGGGGTGAAGACTCTAGATACTGCACCACAGCTGCAGGAAGCTGCACGTGGGCTTGCAATGTGCTGCCATAGTGTGTAATTACAATATGCTAAGGTTAAATGAAAATTGAGGGAAAAGATTTGCATTTCTAACTACAGACAAATTACAGTTTACCATTGCCTGGTATACATGGGGTCAGATAATTTGTAATATGCAGATGAATTGTTTCTAATTGGATTCAAAAACGTCTTATAATTGGATGAGTAAGTGGAATATCTTTTCAATAAAGAGCAACAGCAGTCTAATTTGGGTCAGTGGCTGGTATATATATTCTTCTACTCTTGTGCAGCTATGATAATAGGAGAAAATTTGATTTAATTATACAATATTTTTGTGTCAGACCTTCCGAATAAATTCATATAACATCAATTAATATCTTTTAGTTTTGAATAGTATAACTCAATTATACAGCTGTACGGTGTTTTACTTTGCCATTAAGGTTGCAATGTGCTGCCATAGTGTGTAATTACAATATGCTAAGGTTAAATGAAAATTGAGGGAAAAGATTTGCATTTCTAACTACAGACAAATTACAGTTTACCATTGCCTGGTATACATGGGGTCAGATAATTTGTAATATGCAGATGAATTGTTTCTAATTGGATTCAAAAACGTCTTATAATTGGATGAGTAAGTGGAATATCTTTTCAATAAAGAGCAACAGCAGGTTAAAAGCTTAAGGGATAACTGTGGTCACAAAAAATATTTAATTTTTAAAATGTACATTTTGAAAATCAAGTGCTTTGACAGTATCACATAATTTTGTTATGTTTTTAATAAGTCATATAAATTGTAAAAAAAAAATATGTAATTATTGTTTTGCTGTTTTAATGGTTTTAAAGGTTTTTTCCTCACTGACAGAGTAATGCTGTGAAAATCGACTCATTTGCATTTCTACTGATGAACGTGATATTGTATAGAATATCGGATAGCTCACCATTCTTGTATGTAATGTGCATTATACACAATGCGAGTTTAAGAGTTTATATCAAATCCAGAATCTTGATTTTTTTGTTTTGTCCATGTTTCATGTTTTCAAGTTTGCTCCTCACTGAAGCACTGCTCTAAGTACATTGTTTAATGAAATCTCATGTCTGATGCCACAGGCAGCCTATAGATCGCTCACATCCCCGGTTTAAGCGCAAATAACACATTTCACAATATATTTTATTACTATATGAAATCTCCCAAGTCCTCAGCTGATATATCATGTAGTTTTCTCATCACAAACTCTCAGCTCATAGCTATGGGACAAAAGGGTCTCGGCTCTGTTATTTGTAAATGTCAGTGAGTTGTTGCGTTCCTCAGAGCAGTCATTATCCCCCTGAGCTCAGTGCACTTTTTCCCCACATTCTCCATTTCTCAGCTCCTCTGACCCTCTCCTGGAGGATTTACTGTACACTGTGTCACGCTGCTCTCAATACTGATATATGGAGGTGTGTAAACCGTGTACAGATGTATCCCTTATGGACATGCAGTGCAGCTACACTGTGCTGTCATATCAAAGCGCTGATGTGTTTGTGCACGTGAGGTACGTCTCTTGACATATTTACAGTTGCTGTGGCAATACAGGATGTGGAAAAGACACTGAGCACCTAGCAAACATTGTTCGCAGCATCAGAGGTGAAGTTGGTCTCTACTGTTTGTTTCAAAGCATGAATACCCTCTGATTTCCTAGATGATGGTCCCCTCTTGGGACATCCAGGCAAATAAACTCTGCCAAAAGCAGCAAGCGAGAAAATCAAATGAACACCCCAGATAAAAACCCGGGACCAAATTAGTGCCGCAAACATACGCAGGCTAATGAATTGTAAGTGAACGAGATAAAAAAAAGAGAAAAAATCTAAGATTGGGCGCAGACGCAGTTTCATGCATAACTATTCGAGCGAGGCGCTCACTCATGGAGATCAGCCAGATTTCTTATACAACACATCTCCGGATTGCAGAAAACCTTGATTTTTCAACGGCAGATAAAATTCAACAATCCTTGAGGCACTCTTGTACAACACTTTGCCCATGTCTGGAGGCCCGTAATTGTGCACACACATCAATTATGGATCGGCCTTAGCTTTCAGCCGCTCTGCCCTCCAATCAGACGCCCACCCTGCCGGTCTCCCTGGGCGCTTTTTGAAGCAGTTTGATTACAGGTGTTGTACAGGCGGCCTTGTTAGGCCTCTTTTTCGCTGGTTGAGGGAATCCTCTCTCCAGTCCGGATGAGGGGCGAGTAGGGGGAACGCGGGGGGAGGGGGACGTCTGGGGCTGACGGAGTCGGCCATCACATCCAGCTAACAATTTCTGTCAGGTCCCGAGAGGCCGGCTAATGAGGCCCGCCGACACGGCCGGAGGCAAGAGCCCTGCGCCGAGCCACTGGAGTGAGAAGCGAGTTTGGCACCTAGCAGCCTTGCAATAATTAATCAGACCCTTCTCTCTCCCTTTCACCCTCACTCGCTTTTTTCTCTCCCCCTTTTCTCTCCGTCTCTTACTCATGTCTATTCATTGACACTCAAACGGCTCCCTCTTTTCTATAACCGTCAGCCCTTCCCATTGTCGGCGGCTCTTTCCTTTCAAGCCCTGGGCCTGTCTCGTCCCCCGATCGGCCATACAGATGTGCTAATGAAGGCGGGAGAGTTGAGATATGTCTGAATCTGAGCCATTCACCGCGCTTTTTAAAGAGACGAGATGGAGGAACAGTGGCCGTGACAATGCCCATGTGCTCTCGTGCTCACCTATCACAGCCTGTTAAAGAGAGGGATGGGAGAGACACAAATGGGCCGACCTGGCTGACTCACAGTCGCTCATAAAGAAACCTCCTGAGCCCTTTTGTGCACAACTGTTAAGGATTTCTCCATATGTATCTCTGTTTCTCTCTCTACGAGTAAGTGTCTCCCAGATGCTGAGTCAGCCTGAGGCAGTGTGTGACCTGTGCACCGCAAAGGTGAGACACTGTTTTCTCATTGGTTTAAGACAAATATGTCCAGAAGCAATATTTTCTTCCCCTCACATGTCTGTTTTTCTTGTTACGGTTTTTCTCTCTCTCTTCATCCATCTCTCTCAGTGTCATTCTCTGTTTTGTTTTGTTTTTCTTTAAGGGAGTCTGATCAGACATCAGCTGAGTTCCATCACCTACACAGTTAAGATACAGAGAGAGAGAGACTTCTCGGGAGCCAAAAGGTCAGAGTTTAAGGTCAAGTGTGTAATCCACCTAGACACGGCAGATGGGCCTTGACCTCAAGGAAATGTATTTTCTGTGAGGTCTGTGTTTACACCAGATTAATATATCATTTTATTATGACATGCCTCTATATCAAAATGCTACAAAGCTGAGCTAAGGAAAAGAAACAAGTTGACAACAGGTTTAATAGACATATCAACGCTATAACCCCTCACATGTCTGTTTTTCTTGTTACGGTTTTTCTCTCTCTCTTCATCCATCTCTCTCAGTGTCATTCTCTGTTTTGTTTTGTTTTTCTTTAAGGGAGTCTGATCAGACATCAGCTGAGTTCCATCACCTACACAGTTAAGATACAGAGAGAGAGAGACTTCTCGGGAGCCAAAAGGTCAGAGTTTAAGGTCAAGTGTGTAATCCACCTAGACACGGCAGATGGGCCTTGACCTCAAGGAAATGTATTTTCTGTGAGGTCTGTGTTTACACCAGATTAATATATCATTTTATTATGACATGCCTCTATATCAAAATGCTACAAAGCTGAGCTAAGGAAAAGAAACAAGTTGACAACAGGTTTAATAGACATATCAACGCTATAACTGTGTGATGGGATCTACCATCCTGTCCCTCTAGGGGCAATCTTCTCAAAACAGTAAGACTTCAAAAAATTTTTTTCCATTATTTTTCATGCTCTTACAGCATTTTGCTTTGGATAGAATAAGAATTCTAGAACTTTTTTTTCAGAGAATATTAATAAAATTGGTTTTCTCAAATAATCGTTATGAAAGGGTTTATTTAAGAATCGTATTGCTTAAAATTAATTAAGAATTGAAAATAGTTTTTTGCAATTGTATTATTTTTTATTTTTGCATTTTGTTACAAATTACAGTGTAAAAAATGAGGTGAAAGCACAACAGCATGCAGTGTTCCTGAATGTGCTGTAGCTGACATGTTTTGATTAAAGGAACTTAGAATCTGACACCGTTTGAAAAGCAGAAAAGACACGCAATTCAAAAAGGTTTCCCCCATATGAAGAACTAGAACTCTCTGAGGGAAATCTTCAACTTCAAAGATGTTCTCGTTGTTCAGATAAAACGCTTTTGTAGACATTTAGTTAGTACTTACATAATTAATACAAATTTAAACAAATCAAAAGGATAAAATCTTTTTGAGATTTTAAAAAGTATTTTTATTTATACATTATTATTATTATTATTATTATTATTATATTCTCTTTCATCATTTGTTACATAATTTTGTTCATTTAATTAAAAAGAAAATGAATTTCGAATTTGATATAAACCTCATGTTATGCAGCATCAGCTTGATAATGTATCAATACTGTTAAATCTGAGATCAAATATTAACATTGGAGTTCTTTTGCACAAAGAGTGACAGCTCTATAATTGTGTTTGTTTACTATGGCATCATAATAATGAGCATAGCTGCTTTTTAAACATTTAAACAGAGATAATTGAATGTTTGGAGTGAAACCTTCTCAGGCAGGAATAGCTTTTCGTTTTTATTTCTGTCTGGGGGAGGGATATTTAATTCACCTCTCAAAATGAGAACAAAGCGATACAACCAATACTGAGCATGTCTACAAAGACTCAACAAACTAAACTGAGAAAATGGTTTCATGCAGAAATAAAGGTTTATTAATCAAAATAGAATAATAAAATGTAATGTCGTTTCCTCCTCAATTGAGGAATTTAAATTAATAGAAATACCCGTTTTTATTTTTTATATCTTTTTAAATTATCTAATTATTTCTATGTTAATTCCTTTATTGAGATGAGACATGAGACTTTCTCATGTAGAAAAATTTAGGAAATATGTTCATATTCAAGGAGATCTTAATTTTTTATTTTTGTATTATGTGGAATCTCATAGGGGTTTTGAATGTCTCTTTCCATAATGTGTATGGTGTGTGTTTGTTAGCGAAGAAGCCAGGGTTGTAGCACTGTAATATGTGTGTTTATGCATGCGTGTTCTTGTGAGTGTACGCCGAGCGGGTGACATTGGCGGAGGAGGGGTGGTCCCGCTGGTCAGCCATACGCTCCTCTGTCTCTGAATTTCAGCCTGAATGGACAGGGCTCATTTGCATGTGGCAGTGATTTGGCTGGAGGCCTGCATCTCCTGCCGGGGCCGAGCATGAGGGACACCAGAGGGGGTGCTGGGGTAGGTGATTTTCCAGAGAGGACGAGTTATATTCACAAAACACTACTAATCAGCCGTTTCCCCACACATACACACGCGAGCCAACATGCAGACTTTTTGGGCTACAAATTAGGATTCTTTATATTACAGTTAACTAAACATTTTTTGGTGTGATGTATGTGTGTATTTGTGCATCTCCTTGTCCACAAATTGTCCTGCTATGTAAATATTTTACAATTTGATGAGGTACTACTGACCTCTATGGGCAAGATTTACTCTCCAGGTTGGATTTTATTTCAGGTGCTAGTGTTTGGCAGTTAATTAAGAAAAAAAAAATCTGTAATCATTTACGTTGTTCTTTCTCTTAAGAGATAAGAATATATTTTAAATAGTGTTTTAGCTGTTTTTGTCCCAAAGTCAACGAGGTCCAAAACAACATCAGATACTGTTGACTTTCATTATATAGACAAAAAGCATATTTTTAAAAATATATACATCCACAAAAAAAGACAGCCTAGACTCACTGGAAATTCATATCTCTATCGACATTTTATGCAAGAACATACCTACAGTTCACTTCAGGTTGCAGCTGAAATGAATGCTAAAACTGCAACAACTTTTATTTTGTTTCACACAAGTTATGATAATGGGGGCAGATTACTAATGAATAACTTGCAGAATACTGTTATGACCTCAGAAAATATTTTTTCATAACACGTTATTTGAATGCATTTTTACATTTGCATCACATAACCAGCTCCATGCGTGGCTTTTCTGGTGTAGTAAACTTGCTCTGTAGCTCACCTGGTACAGCACTGCACTTATGATGCAAAGCTCTCGAATATAAGTCCAGTGAACCATGATTTAAGATGAAAGAGTTCAAAGATTTGTAGAAGCAAGCTAAAGTGGCATGTCTGCTTCAGCAAATGAGGTTTTATCTCACATTTGCTTTTATTGACACTATTAGTTAGGGTTTAGTGAAAGTGGTACATAATTTTAAAATGTGATAGAGTATAAATATTTGAGTGCCACTAACTGAACCTTTCCTTTCCGAACTTCCGTGATGTGTGCAAAAACCAACATAATAAAATGTTGCCAGATTCATGTTTTTCTGTTTTGGATAAAACTGAACATTCTTTTAAGGCCCCCTATACTCACAGCAAAATTCTGTTTCTTTTTTCACTTAAGGTCCTTGCACACCGAGTTCGAAATTTTCATATGTTTTTCGTATTCGTCATCCTAAAAATTTGTCACGCACAGAAACCTTGCACACTGAGTCCGATGTATATTAATTAATCCGTTGCAAAAAAAAAAAAAAAAAACAATTGCGGGGGAAGGAGAGGAAGGAGCGTTCCACCTCCTTATCAAGGAGCTGCTGGGTTTATCCCGGGCAATTCAAAGTTTACTTCAGGATGTCAGTGGCTCAGTTTGATGCTTTGCTAACGATACTGGAGCCACATATTAAAAAAAAGACCACCATTTCCCATGAACTCAGTGTGAAAGGATCTATGCAGTGCTTTGTGCTGCAAGACAAAGTAGATCAATTTGTCAGATGCCATTCTGGATTTTGGTGTTCACTTGTACAGTGGCTCTGAATTAAAACACCTCTCAAAATGCCTGCTACGGATGCAAAAATGCGGAAAATCGAACCCAATATGATTTTTTTTTATGATGAACAAAAGTTTCGGAGGCAGTGTGTAAACGTGATTGCCACAATGTGAGGTTGTATTTATTTTTTAACGCGTGAAACTTTTAGACGAAAATTTCGGACTCAGTGTGCAAGGACATTAAGGGGTAAGTTACCTACATACGACGCCACAACGACTGCTGGTAATAGTGTTTAGATATTTAGATCCATCTAAAGTCCATCAAAAAGTGGTGAGAAAATAGCAGTTCAGAAAGCATCTGATAATAGAAAGATGTGCATTTGTTTGCAAATGCTCTGCAATTCGGCACTACAGTCAAGTCCTGTCAAGTTTATTTACTGTATGCACTTTGTACAATAGATTGTTTTACAGTACTAAACATTTAACAATCGTATCAGTATCGCTTTTAATTTGAATTACAACTTCAATTACTACTATAAAGCACATTTTTTCTAGAACGTTCACTTTAGCAAGCTGTTTTGATGCAGTTTTGCTTCCTGAAACAAACTCCACATGAATTTTGTTTTGGATGATTTTGTTCTAAATGAAATCACATCAGTTTGTTACTCGATTTCGTTTCAAGTATATTGTGGCCTTTAGCGCCACCCACCGGAAATTTCAATTACAAACTGACACAATACTTACAATGTAATAAAACATTGCCAGATTCACATTCACATCTTTCGGATAAAACTGAACATGCTTTTAGCACCACTCATTGGACATTTCACTTTGCAAGTGTCATGAAACATGCAAGAAGCAATGTAATATAACATTTTTGCAGAAATGTCAACACAGGCGCATTATATCCAATGAGGCTGGGTTGAAAAAAGAATTGCATGCAGATTTGAAACAGCATGAGGATGAGTAAATGAATTATTATAATTTTTTATTTTTGGTTGAAATATACCTTTGAACAACAAATCTGCCAATAAGGGTAATCAGTCTGGCTAAGTCCTGTATTGTCAACTCAGTTCCCTAGCAGTGCGACTACCAGCCTGAGAGACACAACAGCAGTAGATGCTGTCTGCGGCCCAGACCCAGGAAGCTGTGCTACAGAGAAGTGTCATCAGCTGCTTTCAAAAGGCCACTGACAGCCATGGGAGAGATTCAGACAGACTCACTGTCAGTTCTTCCTACTCTCCTTCCCCCTTTATTCTCAGAGCAGTGTTTTAGCACATTCTCATGGCGGGTGAAAAGGGTACAGAGAGAGAGAGAGAGAAGGAGTGACAGCAATAGCATCTTTGCAACACAGCCAAGCTCCTTACTCCATCCACTATGCATGTTTACGTCATATTCATAAAAAGGGTAAGTTCGGGTTACTACTACATATATGCAGTAGTGATGCGAAGATCATTTTACTCACTCTCTTGTTCAATCTCATTTATCAAAATGAACTTATTATCAAGTAATGTCATTAATTTGAGTAGTGTTGAATGTTGAATGTGGTATATATTGTTTAAACTCCCTGGGCATGTCCACCTATGCAATCATATTCCGAATTTTACTGTCCACAAACAAAAGAGAGAGGGAGCCCAGGACAGATTCTGTAACTCTCTCTCTCTGACTGCAGAAATCCCAGAGGGTTTGAGTGACAGGCACTGTTGTCGGGGCTGTGGTGACAGCTGGTGAGGGCTTTCTGTGAAAGAGAGTGGCCTGCACTCTTGTCCTCTGCACTGGGCGCCACAACGAGGGGCATTGTGCCAGCTGGGCTCCACCGGGCCAAACAGGTAGCATCTCAACGGTGCATACTGTATATGATTGTCTGTTTGTTTTCAAATTAATATGAACATGTTTAAAGGTACACTATATTATTTTTGCTC
Organism: Sinocyclocheilus rhinocerous; assembly: GCF_001515625.1. Classification (NCBI taxonomy): domain Eukaryota; kingdom Metazoa; phylum Chordata; class Actinopteri; order Cypriniformes; family Cyprinidae; genus Sinocyclocheilus; species Sinocyclocheilus rhinocerous. The sequence continues at coordinate 627,822 of NW_015637137.1, forward strand.
AAAATTAGCAAAATCTGAGCGAATATAATCATAAAACCATCTTTCATCTGTGTTTTTCTTTACCCTAAATAACTATGGTAAGCATATGATATATATATATATATATATTACGTCATATTCATAAAAAGGGTAAGTTCGGGTTACTACTACATATATGCAGTAGTGATGCGAAGATCATTTTACTCACTCTCTTGTTCAATCTCATTTATCAAAATGAACTTATTATCAAGTAATGTCATTAATTTGAGTAGTGTTGAATGTTGAATGTGGTATATATTGTTTAAACTCCCTGGGCATGTCCACCTATGCAATCATATTCCGAATTAGGAAATCATCATAATGCAGCTAAAGATAATTTATGAGGAACGTAAATGATTACCTAACCTCCTAAGGGGGAAAAAAGTGACAGTGTCCGTAATAAAACACGAATCAACATAGTATTACATTGCATAGCATCTCATTTGCTGTGCATTGGCTGGGTTCGCAAAACAACGTCTATGTTGGTAACAATGCCAGCCTTTAAACTAGTTACTATTTAGGTCTGTTTGCCTATAAATAGCCTTGCCAAGTTAATGGTTCCCCCACCATTGCACCATCTGATATAAATAGCAAGTTCTGTCTAACATTAGTGTTTCCAAACTTTTGTAACATTATTATAAAACAGTCACATATTAGCTGCTCACCTGCTGATAAGTCATATTTTTCAGATATCCATTTTTCGTTACTGGGAGAGTTTTGACAACGCTAGTCACTTTCACACTGATAACCGATTACCTGTAAGCATGGGCACTGCAGCACACTTGAAACCATTTGATTCGCACAACTGACGTAATGACCAAAACAACGTTCCCCTGCAAGTAACTTGGGTTACACTTTATTTTAAGGTGTCCTTATTACAGTGAAATTATACATTGAAGTACTGAGTAATATTAATTAACTAAATGTACTTACTATATGGTTAGGGTTAAGATTAGGTTTGGGTTTGGTCTAGGGTTACTTGCATGTAATTATCCATAATTTATTGTTATTTTAATAGTAAGTACATGTAACATGTGTAACACGGACACCTTAAAATAAAGTGTTACCGTAACTTGTAGTTTTATGCCTCAACCGCTTGAGGGCCAAAAGTTAACTAAAACCAAAGACTTTTAAACCAACAATCATCTTTTTCATTGGTGTTCGTGTATGTTCTTTAAGAAATATTGCTGGCAATGTCAAGTAAGTTTGTGAATTTGTGTGTGTGTATGCATGCACAAATGTGTGTGTTTATGCCCCGTCTGGTGCTCCCAGTGCCTGGTGCCCATGACAGGATGTTTCCTCTTTCAGACTGGTTAACGAGGGCCAGCTCCCTGTCCCATATGTGCCCCTCATTACCACCCAGTACAATCTCACACACACACACATACACAGACTCATGATACTGTCAGTACAAACCCTTTCAAGTAAAGGCTTGATCACCATCTCGTCTCCCCTCCCTCTGTCCTCCAGTCACTGGTACAAAACAGACGGGCCCTGGCATTATTAATGGCCCACGGTGGTAGTGCTGCTGCTGTTGGCTGGTCAGCTGCACAGGCAGTAGTGCTGATAAAGTGCTGCTGTGTCAACAATAGGAAAAAATGTGATGGGGAAGAGATAATGAGAAGAAAACAAACATTTGAAGAATTAGCATTCAGCCACTGCAGGTCAAATGGAGGAGGAGGAGGAAGAAGAAGATCAGAAAACTAAGGTGAAAGAGTGAATGCAGAAACGAGTAAGCGGAGAAAAGACTAACTATTTGTTATCTGTGTTCACCCTTCCATCTCATGTCAAAAACCTGCAGTGATCCATATGATTATGTATTACAGTTACTTATTATAGTTGAGTATAGACTAACCCTTTCCCTGAAATTGAAAACCTTTTGAAAATGAACAAACAAACATACATACATGCAGAAATAGATAAATACATACAGACAGACATACTGTTTATTTTAAATTATTCCTGACAGAAACAGACTAAAGTAATTATTCAAATTAGATTATGTTCTATTCTTGATACTTACTTTGTTTCCTTACAGCCAAAGAGAGTTTTATTTTATATTTAACAAAAAATATTTTATATGAATTAAATTAATTGTACATTTTGTTTTTATTTATTTATTTATTTTATGATGAGTTGTTGTTCTTTTTGTTGTTGTTGTTGTTTTTTAAATTTTAATATTTAATATTTTTTATTTTTATATTTAAATTTCTAATAACACTTTAAAAATGTAGGCTTTGTTAATAAAACACAAGGAGAATTCATTCTTATGTAAATTGTAAACCTTGTTCTAAATTTTTAGATTCATTATTTTCATATTTTTACTGTAGATTGCTATTATTCTGAGTACCAGTAGTATTTGTCTGCAAGCTTAACACTTTAATTGAAATTTTCATAGGTCATCTCAAATGCAATAGTCTATTTTGCATTTGTGAATGCAGAGGAAACTTTTTGTGAACATCCGTTATTATGTGCAAATAACTCCTTATATATTTATGAAAGTTTCATAAATGAGGCTCACTGTTTGTAAAACAATCCTGTTTAACCAAATACAAGTAGGTCACTTTGAATAAACTTGTAAACTCACATGACTACCACACATCAACTAAAGATGCAGAGACCGCTTCTCCACATCTCCAATTAGCAAGATGAATTTACCATTCAATCTTCCTGTAGATCAGTCCCACACAAGTTCCTGTTACACAGCCTCTAGGACAGGGCACAATGTGATTTAGCCAAGAAGGGCATGTTCCTAGACCAACATCCTTTTTATCAAATAATCATGGATCAAGCATTACCCTTCAGGGAGTTTTTGAAGTCCATTTAATTTCTTCAGAAACAAAGTAGCTTGTGAGAACACCTGCAGAGGCTGATCCAAGATCTACCATTACACTTCTACAATCAGACTGGCCTACAAATCCTACAACAACCTGGATATTTCTTTAATGAATGCAAGGGTTCTTCCCTCCAAACACCTTAAATCCCACAAAAACTAATTTGTTACCAATTTGCAATCCTGTATTGCCAGTCAGAAACAATCCACTTTTCCAAAAGCATTATTTAAAAATCATTAATTTGTCATTTTTAATCTGTAATCCTCTCATCTGCTCACTCAACCTCAAAAAAACGACACCCGTTTGAGCTGCACCCTTGGCAAAAAAGCCATTTTGCATTTTTCAACCAACCAAACAGATGAATAAAACTCTTGAATAATGAGATTTACAAGATTATTTTAATAACAGAACACTGTTCTGTGTGGAAACAAAAGTGTTTCCCAATGCATTGTTTCAGTTAAATTTTCAATCGTCATTACTTAAAGTTGCAGTCCGTAACTTTTTTTGGTTAAAAATGATCCGAAATCAATATTTGAGCAAGTAGCTTATACACACTATACTCATAGTCACACAATGCTGATGTTGTTAACATTAACAATTTGAGAATAAAGTATAACAATAATAATAATTTGCACGGTTTGATATGATATGAGCTAATTTAGATTAAATCACCATTGGTAGCATGATTTATTGTAATGCCTTTTTCCTCAGTTGGTCAGAACAAATGTGGCAGACTTGTTACTTACTTGTTCAGATGACAATATCCAGTGAAAATGCTTATTTGAGTCATATATTCCAAGACGTAGGCTAGAATCTGTGAGTGCAAAGTACAATATCCACACCTGTGCAGTGACTGACTGCCACACACACTCCTCAAAACATTAGATTAATCCGCGCTGGAGCTGTGCCGCTGCACAACCCACGCAAGGAAGATAATTCCGCACACAGCTGTCATTGCAGGTTTTCAAACAGAGATGGCGACAAAGAGGCAAAACTTACGGACTGCAGCTTTAAATCAATCTATTTATATACAAAAACAAATAGTTGGTTCTAGTTTGCAGTGTATAAGGTTCAGATTGATCCTGACAGCTCTTCAGGTTTCTGGGCATTAATTAGAGTGCCTGGAACTGTGCTGAGTGAGAGAGAAAGAGAGAGAGAGGCCACCGCTACTCGGCTCTACACCACACGTTTCTTCACTGCTGTAGTAATTGCTAGCAGGTGCGTTGCCACCATATGTAAGAGAAAATTCTGCCTCTCGCTCTTTTTGTGATCAGCATGTGGAAATACATACTGTTGCTATTACTGACAGATTCCAAACACCTTTCCGACTGGACTGACGCTCACACAGACCAGCGTCTCCAATAACAATCCTCTCTCTGTGACAGTACTTGAGGTACAGAGAACTAGGGCTGTTCAGTGTGTTACTCTGGAACATTCAGACACACACACACACACACACACACACACACTTTTGCCTATCTATAGCAGTGTGCTAGGTGGTCCATGTTTAAAAAAAAAAAAGTCAACATTTACAGAGTTTACAAAGTTTTACAGGGTGAAAACTTTTTGAATTTGAAGATCAAGGTAAATTGTACTTAATTTGTCTTCCAGGAAACATGCCAGTATCTTCTATTGCTTCTGAAGGGCAGTACTAAATGGAAAAAAATTATAATATTTCAACAAAATAAGAAAAATGTGGACATCTTCATCCTGTTCAAAAGTTTTCACCCCCCGGAAGAAGAATCTGCAGGACAAGGAGGATTTTTCTGAAGAACAGTGCTCAGACTAACTGTTCCGAACAAACAAGGGACTCATGAACAACCATCACACAAAAAAAAAAAAACAGTCGTAGATCATCCAGGTAACCACACACACATATAACTATAAACTACGATAAAAGTTCATCAGCATGCATTGATTAATAGCATGTTGTAGCGCAAAAAAAAAAAAAAAACACAACCAACTGAGAAAGTTGATCGCAAAAGAGTGACCAGTGGGGAAGAATGAGTCTGGAGCCCTGAATTGCCCAGCTCCCTCTGTCAATGATCTAGCACCCCTTCAGCACCTGCGTTGAAAATTCTCAGGCACCGCCCCTGCCCCTGGTACATCGATGTATATTTGAAAAGCAAAAATTAAGTTTGTCCAACTCTAAACCCAGTCCCCAAGTAAATTAGGTTATTAAATAAAAAACTAGCAAAACGAGTTGCGTGGTGTCCCCACCACTTTTCAAAGCAAAGTTACGCCACTGCACACACAGTATTAACAACCAAGGGTTCCTTTTGAAGGGGGTTATTTTAACAATTTCATTTTGTATGATCTCTCTTATTTTGTTAAAATTATTCACATTTTCACAGATTCTGCAAGGGTATCCCGAACCTTTGCATGCCACTGTATATATAGTATATATAGTTGCCTTTAAATTTTAAGAAGGGCTAGATACATAATTGTAATTTTAAAACACCCATAGACTACTGTTTTCATAAAAAAAGATCATTTTAAATACTATCTCTGGCCCATAAATAAATAAATACACAAGCAAACCAAATTTTATGCATTTTTAGAAATGGAAAAGAAAAAAAAATGATGTATGAATGTTTTTTCCAATCAAGAACATCTTCGGATCTCTCCAAAGGTTAGTTGTCATATTTACTGTAGCTTACTTCTGTCGACAAATTTGTCCTCAAATAAATAGTGAAGTAAACCCATACACACTCTCTTATGCATATGTACAAGGTTACACTGTTTAGTAAAGACACAGATAGCCTGATATTATTTTATACTGAATGAGCAGCACTGTTAAATATAGTCCTCAGGGTTTTCCCACCTGAAACGGACAAATGAATTGCACAGTTTCATTACAGAGTGAGAGATGATCCAAAACTTCCTTTCTGACATAAAGACCCCATAAATGCTGTATGCACAAAGCAGAAAAGCCCTTGCTGGTCTCCAGGATTATCTCTCCCCGATTTAAACTGAATGGAGTGCCACTGCCATTTTAATTAGCGTTATATTCTCTTTTTAATATTAGTGTCTATGAGAGAAGGCTCTGAGCTTGCATTTACAGGGACAAAGTACAGAGAAATCACACCGTCTGTCAGTGAGAGAAATAGAGTGTGTGAGAGAGAGACAAGGCCAGATGAACATGGCTGTAATTACAGGCAACAATAGCAGTCAGGCACATGTCTATAGATTCATTACATTTAACAACCCTTCCTTCTCTTTCCTGCCTCTGTTCATCACGTTTCTCCACTTCTCTACACATCTTAGACCTGCCGCAAACTGTTCCTCAAGACTGCTGGCAGATGGTGTAAAAAAGAAAGAAAAAAGTTACTAATTAATCTAGTTGTAGCACAAATGCCCAAAAGTTACAACTTAAAATTTAGCATTACACACTTACTCAGACAACACGAGAGTAAATTATAATTTTTATTTTAAGGTAAATCTTAAATTAAAATTAGCTAACATTCATGCTAATGTTAACTCAATTCTTGAACATTTTGTTAAAAATGTCACTGTGTAAAATCCACTAAACTGGTGTGTAGTACATTTGTATTGGAACTACAACTATTGTTATTTAGTTCATGTTAAAGTGATAGTTCATCCAAAAATGAAAATTCTGTCATAATTTACTCACCCTCATGTTGTTCCAAAGTTAAATTAATTTCCTTTGTTTTGTTGAACATAAAATAACAACTTGAGAGTGAGTAAATGATGAGAGAATTTTCATTTTTGGGTGAACAATCACTTTAAGAAAACCCATTTTGAACATGTCTGCCACTGAATTAAGTTCAGCCGAAGAATTTTGTTTTTGAGTGATAGGCTACATATAAATTAAAGTCTCTGAACAAGTATATTGGTTGAAATAGCATGGCAAACCTATTGGAATATATCAATAAGTTTGGCCTGACAGAATTTATGACAAATAATGTTGACCTTTATACTCCTTTATGAGTTTTTTTTTTTTTTCTAAAGATGCTGGTATCCGAATAATGATGTTGATCTTCAGCACATAACTTATATAATATTCTCAAATCTCATTTGTCATTATATTAACTATTTGTGCATGCCAAATTAAGGTAAATCTAATGTGAATATTCACACTTAAAAGTGTTCACCAGACATGAATACTGATAGCTGAGTGAATTTATATGTGCAGCTTGACTGGATAGCAGACCCCAAAACCATATTTGGTGGGAAGCATGTCACAATTTTAGATTGAAGTGATTTAGATTAAAAATTAGAAGAACATTTGGAACTTAAACAGATGGCAATACAAGCTGTAAACAGGGCCTCTGTGTCACCTGTGTGGGAAGACTCTATTTCTTGTAACCGCTAAATGACAAAGAAGATGTGACTATATTAAAGTGTACAGAAACACTTTTTAATCCAGGGCTTATGCTTTCAATTTAAACAGTCACCTTGTGTCTATAATGTTATGGTACAGATATTCAGTCGTATAATGTGAGTGTGAACGAGGTCAGATGTGGTTTACTTCATGTTTCCAGCCGTCTCCCTATATGCTAATGTATCGATCACCTCCCACTCCCGTCCTCTGAGGGTCTTTTACCCAACACATCTGCACCAGCTCCAGGTCTGAGCCGACACAGCTCTCCCTCACTGACCACAGGCTTCCAGAGCCACATTAGCTGCCATGACACTCTGTCTTGAAATCCATATGCTGTTAAATAAAGATTTATAGCTTTAAAGCATTTATAGCTTGCTCTGAGATGCATGTACATGTACTCTGGAGCATGAAAGCAAGCTTACACAAATCTGTCTCAGGCCTAACATGATTTACCGAAGTAGGACATGCTCCTGGATCATCATCCTTGTTGGTCCTGAAACAACATTTTTATTTGCCAATTAGATTTTAGGGTTAGACTTGTCTTCTTCGGGCTTCTATGGAGTCTGGTTCACTTTGCAGCCCAATCTTGTCAAGAATCACTTGGGTTGCACAACAATTTTTACTAGGTGGAATAATGTGGTAGTCCAAGTATGTCAATACATTTTAGGATTATTCCAGTTTCAGTACAAGTTAAGTTGATCAACAGCATTTGAAGCATCATTTCTATTTTTCCCTCCTTTTCCAAAAAAACGGAAGTAGACTAAGCCGTAAATGTTACAATACTTTTTACGTTTCAATAGTATAAGCCGCAAAATGCAATCAATATGCATTTATCATTATTTTAGTTGGGAAAAAAGCACTTACTGTCTTTTTGTTGGGTTAAGTTTGACAATTTCATTGATATGACAATATAATGGCAAAAGGGTGTGGTCACACTTGCATACTAACATATCAGAAACTCACACTCATGCAGATTTCTATTGAAATGACTGGATTTTACCAACAAAATTTCACTCAGAATTGTTACACGCGACCCCATAAACAACCATAAAAATACAGATTTTTTTTTTTTTTTTTTACAATGTAAGCTTCACATTTCTGATTTAAATAATGGCTCCATTCAGTTCTATTGTGTCTCACCGTAACCTCCAAAATGTTATTTTAATTTATTAGAAATCCATAAATACATGAATATTTTGTCACATGAATCATAAACACACCTTTGAAGCTGTATTAGTGAGAACGTCTAAGGCAGTTCTCATAATAAGGTAACGGTGTTTACATTACCCTATTATTAAGCAGAACCCTCTGTGCTGAAACGGTATTATGAAACATTATAAGATTTTAAGCACAACATGATCTGGTCTATTTTTAAGAAATACATGGTTGTGTGATTCTATGAAGACAAGGAATTTCAAATAAAGAAATCATATCCACATTTTATGGTATGTAGATATGTTTTACCATGCAATTTATGTGCAATTATTATATATATTCATCAATTATTGAATGGTATTACATTATTCTAAGCCGTAAGTAACAAAAATAAAACTAACAACTTATAAAAATTAACACATTAATTACTTGGTACTAGGTACAGTATTTCTGACAATCTTTTGGCTGAGGCTCTAATTTCCGGTGGTGTAACATGAAACTTTTTATTAGTGCATCAGTGCATTGGCTTACTATTAATGCATTCACATTTTATTTACTTTTTTAAGTAGATTTACTGTCAGTTTATTGTGGCGCAGCAGCAAGATGCCAGAACACTAACCACATCCATGTAAACATCAAATAACTATAGAACATACAAATACTTGCCACTACTTAATGCTGGGTGCCTCAAACTACATTCTGAAAATCTGTCAAAGATTTGATTCCACTTACAAACTTCCAGTGGCAAATTCAGTGACTGGATCTCTATGAGAAGTACTCATTGTAACAACTTGGTACCTTATAAACTTTTTCAGGTGGACTGGAAAGAACCTTGGCACTCTGTCTTCTGAAAGATGCATAAAGTCAAGCAGGTCAGAGTGGAAAATCTACCACTCAAAAGTTTATCTAGGATGAAGTTTTCTATTCTTTATAGAACTGCATACTTTTAATCATATGAGGACTATTTGTCACATTAAGCTACCAAAACAAAAATGTAAGAAACAAAATCTTGATCTGTCTTTGCTGTTTGTAACAAATATATAAGTAAAACATCAAAATAATCAAATTTTTATAGGAACAAAAATACTGCAATAAGCTATATACAGTTTCATGATAAGAAGTACTTATGCCGTCCAAATTTTCCTGCAATTGGCTGGTATAAAAAAAAGTTAATTTTGGACCCTGTATACCAGGTATACCAGTTCCTTGATATGCTCAGCACACACACACATTCTTTGTCTATATCACACACATTTACACTTACACACACATTCTACATCTCAGACATGTCAGTCTTTCCTATGTCTTTATCTTCACATACTCATACACACACACACCTCGTTCCTCTTCCTCCACCCATTTCCATCTGTCAGTCTGTCACTCTCTGGGTTTTATATTATGTTCTTCCCACTCTGAGATCGCTGTTACTGTGATTGTTTCCAGTGTCATGTCACCTGACGCTCTGAGGTAATTTAGCCACATCTGGTGTGACACGTTCTGTATTCCACTGACGCATTCCTATGCTACAGTACACATATAAACACACGGCATGACTACGCACACAAACACACACTGACACCGCCTGCATCAAACCTAGCTGTCAAATAGCTGTAATTTAGACACTATACCATGAAATAATTAATTACCCACACCAGGCTCATTTGAAAGCTTCTGAAACAGAGGTCATTCTGAGCACACAAGCATCAGGATGAGGATACACACAGTAGAAAAAGAAGGCACACACAGAGGCGTGAATATATGCCCATTGATTTTGTGTCACTGGTTGGCTCTTGCGTGTGTCTGTGTGGGAGTGCTATTGAAATGCAGTACGTACATAAAGTAATTGCATTAGACACCTCCTAACACGGCGTTATACACATAATGAGCGTGTAATCAGCCTCTGTGGCAGTGAGGCCGAAGTGCTGAGTCATGATTATCGCGTATGATGTCATGTCTGGAGGAGGAAGGGACCACAGAGGCTTGTGAGAGGTGTTAACGCTAAATGGCACAGTGTGTGCGCAAGCTTCATATTTTGCAAATTGCTGAAGTTATAGTCACAACATGCTATATGCACATTCTGCTTACATATATAATGGAGAATTTTCTATTTTCTATATTCTAGAGTTCTGTTTGTGTTATCACTCAGAATGACTTGAATAGGGTTAGACCTGAAGAATCGGTGTTAAATTTAAAGGTAAAAATGACAATTCTGTTATCATTTTCTCACCCTCATGTCATTCCAAACTTGTATGACTTTCTTTCTTCTGTAGAGTATAATAGAAGATGTATGTTGGGAAATATTTCAGCATCATACAGGTTTGTAACAAAATGAGGGTGAGTAAATGATGACAGAATTTTAATTTTCATCCTTTAACATGACATCAAAATTGGCACATGTTCTTAGTCTTATTGTGAACTTTTTATTAGTGCATGTTAATGTATGTCATTTCTTAAAATGTACTGTAATAACCTTGTTTTCTGAAACAACTTTACTTCTTCACTGATGTCACTGAGGCCACACATGCAGGCTATTGGATAATGTAAACCAATTTGAAAGAAAAAAGAACTGTGACCATTCAGGATTGGTTTTATTCTGGCATGTGCCACTTTCATTATCCAGCCAATTCAGAAAATATAAAGTCAAATTTTACCTTGTTGAATATATCTCTCAAAGATGTTGCATTACAGAAGTAAAGCTGATTATAAAAAAACCTATTCACAAGCAAACTTAAAAAGAAAAGAAAAAATATATATAATAATAATAATAATAATAATAATAATAATAATATCATGGCTGAGCAGACAAAGATAATTTGAACAAATAAAAAATGACCTGAAATGGTATTGTGGTCACAGTATGAAGTTTCTACAAATAGTGAAACTGTTGGTTTATTAATTTCTCAGTAATTACATGGTTGCAACACTCGTTTTACATGGTAGCAACACTCTTTTCAGAAACAAAACAAATTTTTATGATTTAGCAGTGGGCACGTTGGGAAGTTGCCCCATTCAGATGTCACCCAGCGTTCCGTGGATCTTTAAAATAACTTTGAAAAAAATCTAAATTGTCATTTTATTAGGTTTACTTGGCTTCAAAGAGCTATATGGCTCTTTGAAGTTAGAATAATTTGGTGAAGTGCTACGGAACTTTAATGTGGTCAACAAACCTGGAACTACTTCATAATGAAAATCAGAAGCTTTCAAAAGTGCCGATATTTCAGACTCGGTGTGAGTCTAAGTTTATATGCATAGCTACGTTTCAAAATCTTGTCTCACATATTTTCCATGCCAGAATTCGCATATGTTGTGAACAGGCCTTTAACCTTGTCTTTATGTCACAGATCAGTTCATTCTTCGGTCTGTCTTTGTTTCAGTGTTGAGTCTGTGTCTAAAAGCCACAGGGAAGAGCGTAAAGCAAAGTGAAGGATGCCCTCATCGTCCTCTAAAGTATATCAGTCAGCAAATCCTCCTGTTGACGCCTCAAGACTGAATAAAGTATGCAAGTGTGTGTGTGTGTCTACAGGTGCAGTGGAGCTGAGCTGACCACTCCCTGGGCTGGACTGGGCTGATGGGGGTCTGAACTGATGCCAGGTGTGATGGGATGGCCCCCTGCAGAGCGACAGGGGTCAGCAATCCGCAGTATGGGGCAAAAGCTCAGGATCCGAAACGGGGCACAAGATAGAGAGAGAAAAATGTGTGTGTGTGTTTGGTTGATGGCATGAATTATGTGCAACCAGAGTCAGTAGTGTGGGACATTAGAGGAGAGGTCAGGGCCAGTGAACCCTTAAACACGAGCCCTTAAATAAAGGCTTTCAACTTCCACTTCACCAAACACAAACCCTGCATTCAGGGACCAGAGACATGACGAGATATTGCAGCTGTTTTAATGTGAGCACTGTGGTAGCCAGAACCGAGAGGTCATACGCCATAAGAAAGAAACAAACAAAGAAAAAGAAATTAAAAAGAAAGGCAGAGCAAAAGCAAAGAACAAAAAGAAAGGCTCCTTTCACAAAACAGCTGAAGTGTGCACAGGATCGGTTGCACTAAAAGGCCTTTACTGAACTTAAATGTCTATGACACCATATCTCAAGCATCTCAAATCTATGAGTGATAACCAAGCCCACAGATAATCTGCACATGCACAACTCCACAAAAAGCTCTATAGAATTGAAACAAGTGACATTCACACAGTGACACAAATCCCCTGTCTCATGCATGTGCATTTAACAAATATTTTGGAAAAGCTTTCAGGTAATAAACATGTAATGGAGAGACAAAGAATGGTTGTACATGAACACCATTTTGAGGCAACAGTAGACTTTGGACTTCTCTGTGTACAAATATAA
>NW_015637137.1:640781-641129 GCF_001515625.1 Sinocyclocheilus rhinocerous
GGGGGGGGGGATGAGAGAAAATTCAGCATGTCAATTCTAGTTATGATTTGATTTGATCTGATTTCATAGCAGTAGAATCTTGTTTCATTTGATATATAACATTTACTGAAAACTTAAATGTTATTTGGTTTACAAAATTGACAGTACATAAATACATATTTGACATGACTGACATGCACACACATATCTGTTATGTTCTGAAATTGTAACATTTTATATGTTTGTTCAGTAATTCTACTTTTTTTTTTCTTGTTTGTTAAAAGCCATTTCATGCCGACTTCAGTTTACACAGTTTAGGTGTAAGTTGTGGTTTTTAAAGCAACTTTAATATAATTATATATATATATA
>NW_015637137.1:641193-653552 GCF_001515625.1 Sinocyclocheilus rhinocerous
AACTATCCCCACAAGTTCTGTTTAAAGCATTTTACTGTTTTAATTGAAGTTCCAAAAGTAGGTTCGGGAGGAGCCTAATCATTCAGTCCTGTCAATCATCATTACGAGCCTATATAAACAGCTCTCATTGCACCATCCCAGCATCAATTCTTCCGGCAACCCTCCACCTCGCCATCTCCATTAAATTTACCATTAAGCATCAGGACTGGATGGGCAGGCGAACTCGTGAATTCATCCCTCAGAATTCTGCCTTAAAAAAACCAGCAAAGAAAAGACAAAAGAAATATGTAGATTCCTTCTGTGCCTGGTGGTAACAACATCAGTTATGAAATGATAGTTTTGCATTTGATGGGTCACAATAGGTTTAAAAAACGTAGATCGCTTGAGCTTTGTATTCATTTTTATTAGATGTATTCAAAGACTTGATGACTGACAGTAGTTTCTGTACAAGAGAAGATTCGATTCTGCCGCACTGGCCTCTGCCAGCATCCAGCTGTCACTGCTGGTGACACCATCACATCATGAGGAGCCATTGAGTGCTTGAATCATCCGCATATTCTCATTAATCACTGGCTCAGGTACAGAAGGAGAGAGAAAAGCGAGGAATAGAGGTGAATTCATCTCTGAAATATACGAGCGTTTTTACAGGGGAATGCTTGAGCTGCTCAAATATTGTAGCGACAGAGTATGGTGATCTGTAGACTCGATGTGCAATTGTGATTTTTGCATTCCTTTGATGGTTGTCATGATTTGTCCTTTGGGCAATCATACACTCACACACACTCTTTCGCACACTCACAGGGTGGAATTAATCAAAACGGCATCCTACCTGTTTGCCTTGATGAGAGATGACAACGTAAAGATTTGGCAGCTTTAATCAAGGTTGTAATAATGCACGCTCTCTGATTAAAAGGACAGTCTCCTCGCCTTTTAATCACAAAGACAAACAATCGTGTCTCTATCACTCAGATCTAAATGCTGCTGGTGGAAAAAAAAATTAATGCTTACAAAACTGGTTAGTGACAAATTTACTGTACACATTAGTAGATTACACAAGACTGTGACGGTGATCATAGAGGTCAATTCACGAAAGCAGGAGGACAAATGAGGTGTCAAAATGTTCCTCAGACTCCTTTTTGTATCCTCTTACCATGTTCCCTCAGCTTTCTTAAGAGCATTTATTATAACCAATTAACAAGTTGCATCCTTTTACATCTGGCATTAACATGCATTTCATATCCAGTTTGTTGATAATCTTTAGGTGAATTGCATTTAGCATTGCTTTTTATACACCAGTGCATCTCCAGTGTGATCAAGATCCAATCACACATATCTACATAATGACTATAACTTCACATATCTACATTATTGAATTGAAAAACAGTACAGGATCATTTACAATGATTTATGTCATTCTACCAGATAAAAAAGAAACATTCCCTCCTACAGTAAAGGAAATTGTGAGGAAAAATTTAAAAAGCAGAGAAAAAAGCCAATATACAACAGACTGCTTGGTATGGCTAAAGTAGCTCTTGCCACAGAAGTTCTTCTTATATTAATGTAAAAAAATAATAAGTGCTACAATTTTGTACCTAAGGACAAAAATAAAGCATGAAAGACTCTTGCTATAAGAAAAAAATATAATGATTTTTTTTTTTTCATAATATAATGTTTTGTGTTCCACAGTCATAAAACCTTTAAGTCATAATGGTTTGAAATGAAATGAGCATAAGTAAATGATAACAGAATTTTAATTTTTGGAAAACTATTGCAAAAGTACATAACTGTATATTCCAAGGACATCAAAGTAAAACAATGACCATTTATAGCTATTCAGTTCAGTCATTAATCTGTTCCCACATACATTATTTTCTTAATATATTTGATATTTTTATTTATTTTGTCCCCCTCCGTCCCATTAGGATGGTACTTACACACGGGCTGGATCAGCTCAGGTGAGTGATGGCATCATAGCAGTCGTGACTAGTCTGGGGGCCTGTCAATCAACAGTGAGTTGGCAGAGAAGCAATCATTGCATGATGGCAGCAGGGTGAAACATGACGCCCGTGTCCCCATCATCCATCACTATATTTCCCTGGATTCGTTTACAACAGAACAGGTTAATTCTTCCCAGACAACGGTCACACTGATTAGTGAAAAATTATTTAGTAGAAAAAGAACAAACAGTCTCTTTAGAAGTGCAGTAAAATGTCTTTTTACTAAAAGACTTTGCATGGTTCTTTAGAAACAGAACTGAATATTATGACTTCAAAAAGTGCTTTCTTGGAGTTAAAAGAACAGCTCACCCAAAAATTTAAATTGCCAAGTTTAAATGGCTTTCACGTCTGCCCAAACCTGTATGTCTTTCTTCTTCTGTACAGCAGAAGAAAGACATACACTTAAAAACTTACACTTAAAAAATTACACTTAAAGATGTTCTTGTGGTACATTCACAAGAGTGCATAAGAGCAGTAGCAATGCTAGATCATTGATTAGAGATGAATTGTTCACAAAACAGTTCTGAATGATTCATCCATGAATTTGATTGATCCAGTTCTTGAGTTCAACTCACTAAGACAATTTTGATTAATAAATAACTGATGGCCTGTACATCACATAAAAACCTCTAGAAGATTTGAAATAAAGTTTTATGGACTACTTTTATGATACCTTAATGTTTTTGCATCTTTTGAAGGTTGAAAGTTCCAGTCTCCATTCATTGTTATTGCACGAAAAAGAGTGTGCATCTCCTTTAGTGATTCACACGAGAAAGAAACTCATAAGGTTTGGAACGACATGCTGTTTTTTTTTAAGTGAACTAATCCTTTAAGGCATCAATTTCGTGAGGATTCTGTAGAGAAGTATTTCTCTGTGGCTTGGGCAGTACTGGAGTTAGAGCTCTCTCTCTCTCTCTGTCTCTCTTTCTGAACTGTCTCTCCTTGTTATGTATTCTCTTTGAGATGCAGTGGCTGACAGTAGGAAGGCTCCTGTTTGATATGTGGTGCACGCATTAATTTAGTCGTTGGGTTCCTGCAGTTGTCAGCACAGTGGTTCATTAACAGTGTTTGTTTTATCAGAAAACTTCCACACACACAAACATACACGCACATGCAAACATGCATGCAAATTGAAAATATAGATGGAATTCAGCAGAGAATCAGTTAGATCCACATCAGTGGATGAAAATGACCACATGGACTTAAGAAGAAAACAAAAGCAAGAAACATTTTAAATATGTGGTCTTGTTAAGAGGATAAAAACGGAGATGAGGGGGAGATGTGCAGAGCTGGTGGAAAGAGAGGAGCAAGTGACTGTCATAAAAGGTGGCAGAACAAGTGAGAGATGGGAAAAATGACTGAGGGAGCAGAACGAGCAACCGAGTGAGACCCGCGAGAGAAGGTGCTGAGAGAAAAGGAACGAAGCCGAGAGAGAGAGAGGCAAAAGGAGCGGTTTCATTCCAGAAGATGTCATGCTGTCAGGCCAGCCTGAGTCTGCTGCTGGCGCCACCGCCCCCTCTGTACCCTGTGCGCCATGTGTGCCAACCTCGTGCCAACCTCTTGCCAACAGCCAGGCCGGCCCTTTCCCTTTACCCAGCAGATGCCACTCAATCTAGTCTAACAGACAGCTGTCACCATGCCAGCACACACCCGGCGTGCGAAGAAGGGGTAGCAGGGCCAGATACAAGGGGCAGAAGCACACACCGAGATGCCAAATATAGCGACAATTTTCACCATCCCTGTGTAAGTTACCCCCACCCCCAAGTCTCAGAGAAACAGACACACTTTCCTCTCCTGCACTAACACCCCTGCAGGCTTCTGAAATATTCTAATTCTGCTTCCTGACTCCCATTATCCTGCGAATGTGACATGTGAATTGTAATTAGTATCTGTGGGGTGAGCAAAGAGCGAGCCCTCCACACTCTGGGGGGCTAGATGTAAACTCCAAGAGGCTTGGGCCCGTCTCCAAATACACAGTGCGATCCGGCGGGCCCCACCCTGTGGTGCTTTCCCTCCCCAGACCCTGTGTGAAAAACACCCTTCCCCTACGGACCTCCTCCCTTTTGTTTCTCAGCTTGCTCAGGCCAAAACTGGGCCATTCCAGAACTAGGCCAGATAGAGTCTGCACGCCGCTCGCACCAAAAGGGTTAAGCTACAGCGAGTCGAGCCTGTATCGATAACCCTGCAGTGAGGTACGAGCGCTCTGTAGTGTAGGTTGGCAGGGCTAGACTTCAGGGATCAGGGATAATGGGATGGCGCTGGTACTTAAATCTCAGTGAACCTCGACAGCACAAGTAATTAGCGCTGCAGATCCATACTGGAGGTGCTAATCAGAGCTAATGTAAGGGTGCTCTCAGCCACGGCCAACCCGTAGACCAGGGAATCCGTTCGCCATCCTTTCCTCAGTGTAGCTTGGGCAACGGTAAAGCTGCTAGGACACGTTCATCTCCACACTGCCCTCCAGAAACAGTGAGAGGGAGGGAAGGAGGAAAGAAAGGAATTCTAATTTAGCAGTGGTGTCGAAGGACAAAGATGGGGCTGTGTCCTGTCATTGAAGGTTCATTAGAGGAACAATGGTGTCCTAGCGATTTCATTAGGAGAGGTTAATAAGCAGGAGCGGGGCAATTCATTACCCAGAATGCACTCTGTTGTGGGGAGAAAGGACCAAGAGGTCTGAGGATCAGTTGCTCATCATTTTACTTCCTGTTGCATATACAACGGAAAGGATCAGCGATAAATGCTTGGAGAAGGCTGAAAGGCTTGTGTTAGAAAGGTTGAGGTTTTAGCTACGTGAAGAAGATGGAATTGAAAGGTACTTTTCCATTCATGCGTTTCGTAGACACTTTCATCCAAAGCAACTTATATGGCATTCAGTGTATACAGCATGTGGTGCAGCACACAGCAGTCACAAGGAACAAAATGCATTCTTCCGAAGATCCAAACAGGTATGCGAGAGGGCAGAAAAGTGAATGGGATTTGCAAACTGGACACAAGCCATCTATTATGTGGATTTAAACCAGATAATGACTATTAAAACCGCAGATCATTCCTCGTCAAACAGCTCGCTTGTTTTAAAACCGCAGGTTGCGCAAAAGAACCATAACCTGTATAACTAGGCCATCGTCCACATGCCCTTCCGGCTAATTCAGAGAGTCATGGACATATTTTGCCAAAACCATTCCGGAATGCAGTAATGGGCCAAAATAGTTCTGTTTTAGCAGAGGTCTGGCAGACACCAATTGATGAGGCAGCATTAGCAGTCTGTGTCGCTTTCACGCCGTACGCTAACGGTAGCCTTTATGCACGAAACCCAGCACATTAGCACGGCTAAAACAGATTTGGCTACAGTCACAGGGGGAGCATATTTTAATGTAACTACCTGTAAAAAGCCTGTTTCATGGAGCGAGGCTCACCTAAAGCAGAGATAATGATAGACTGATTCAGCACCATGGGAAATCAAATAGCAGAAAGGTGCCGAAGTGCACGCTTGACAGGCCTGTTGTGAAAAAGAGAAATTATTAATGCTTTCAAAAAATAACAGGATAAAAAAAGTGATTGCAGATTATATCCATTTAGGTTTAGCTTATACACCTCGACGACAAGCATCAGTACCGTTCTGCAGCAATGGAATTTTCTGCGTATGTTATGAAAACTCGAAGATCAAAACATTTTACTGGCAGAACAGAGATGAGGTCTCTTTAAATACGCACGCATTAATGCAAAAACAATGAAATTTCCATCCGTCAGGCACGTCGGCGAGAGCGCTGACAGAAAAAGTAAATATTCTTAACGTGTATCTCAACAGGAAAATAACCAGCACTTTAATAAAAGGAGTAGAGTCATTTCCTTGTGTCACAGATGCATGCTGAAAGCTCATTGTTATACCTTAGTTGTGTTTTCTGCTTTCTCTCCTGAAATGTGTGTGTATAATGGTCTGTCATTACTACCTCTCTCGCTGCGTGCTTCTGTCCCCTGCGTTCAGACTTTGAAGAGAGCGGTTGTGAGCGCGTTATGTGATTTTCACAGTAGCCTCTGATGGTTGAGGTAATTTAGTTGTTTTAAAACAACAGAGCGACAGGACATTAGTATTCTCCTGATCTGCGTGTGGAAAGGTTACTACTTTACCGGCTGAATATCAGTGATGGACACATATATGCAGAGATGGATGGAGTGCTGATGTTCACCGCAAGCCTTGTTTAATAAAGAAAATGGCGGTAGAAGCTTTGACGGGCCTTTACGCTATTGAAAAATACCTGACCCGTACATCATCAAAGCAAACAAAAAGAACGGACGCTCTACGGGCATTGCCAAATATGAAAAGTGCCCATTTTTCCTGAAAGTTAAAGTCTTCGCATACATGTAGACGTCGCTTTTTTAGTGTTTGTGATCGAATAGAAGAACAAAAAAAGAATTTACTCTTTCTGAATGCTCTGAGGCAGATTCAGTTGGCCCTTTAAACCGTGAAGAGGAAGCCGGTAACTGACACCGCTGAGATGATGCTAATCAAACAAGCTCCTCTCTTCTCTTCTCCTCTCCTAGCCAAACACGTCGAGGCAACTTCCCAGTCACGTCAAAGTGACAGCGCAACAAAACAGACTGATTCTGTCTCTATTTTCATTCTGCTGGCATTGGCACGCTAGTTTGTTGTGCATCGACATCAGAAGTTGGGAGAAAATGATGGTGTTTTGTCTGTCTTTGCGGGCTTTAGTTTGATATGCCGTGCATTCCTTTCAAGCTATTTGTTAGAGTCAATTTCCCCCCAGTCTCTCCTCTCCATGCATTTTATGCTCCGATCTTGCAAACAGAGAATGGAGCATCAGAACATTAGAAAGGGATGAGGGGAGCGAGGGAAACAAGAAGAAAGGAGAAGAAAGAGGAAGAAAGACTTAGAGAGGATGAGTTGAATACATAAGTGAACTGGGGAGCACTTCAAAATAGAAATTTGTTTCTATTTGTTTATTAGTAAAGCTTAAAGGAATATGTTCTGTCATCATTTACTCACCCTCGTGTTATTCCAAACCCGAATGACTTTTTTTCATCTGTGGAAAACTAGAGGAGAAATTCTAAAGAATGTACTGGCTATCTTTTTCCACTGAATTACAATGATTGCATGTGGAATGAAGCTTTCAAGCTTCAAATGCTCCAGAGAAAAAGAATACAAGCAGTCAACGTGAACCAAAATTATGTCATTATTCAGTTTTTCTCTCCAGTGAGCCATTAATCACTATTATCAGAATACTGAGTTAAAGTTTAGTTTAAGAGTTTAAGAGTTAAACTTACTACTTTTGTGAATTGAATACAACAGACTCAAAAAGACAAATTTGTTTACCTCACAAGTCTCTAAAACATGGCAAGTTGAGCTAGAGTAGATGTCAATATTTTCATTGAACAACAACTTAAATTTTGGCCTGTTCCTCAGACAAAGTGTATGAATTCAGAAGGCTTGGAAAACAGTGCATGGGCCTTTATAAATCATACTTTAATGGTGCTTTTGAATCTTTTTTTAAACTTAAAAGCTTCAATCTTCACAAATGGTGTTCCGCTGAGGAAAAAAAGGTTATACAGGTTTGGAACAACACTGGGTTGAATTAATTGGTCTATCTTTTAAAACTCCTTGCATTCGTGTGTCAGCTCATGCGAGCAGGCCAGTGTAAGTTGTCTCCCTCAGGCCTCCTCTGCCTCTTTACTCTGGACGGTTCTTAGAGAGGTAAGAGGGAGAGAAAGAGACAGATAAAGAGAGAGGGAGAAAGAGAGCAGGGGCTTTGTGTCAGGTGCTGCTGAAGTGGGCAGCTGCACTGTACACTCCTCCTCTGCACTCATTCATTCTGACATTGGGATGATTACTGTAATCAAGACTCACTTCTTCCAGCGAGGGCTGTCAGACACACATCTCTGAAACACCGGACTGGACACAGCATGTGTTGAAGAGAAACTCGATGCCTAGACAAAAGACTTAACAATTAAATAAGGAATTTAAGCTAATGCGGATACTGACAAGGAGTGCTCAAAACTCTCAAAAGAGAGTTCTATAAATTGATTTGAATGGTTCAGGTTGCTTAATAGTATATGCAAACAATGGCAAATCAAAGCACATGTCCTTGTTTTGTCTCTTGAGGCCTTGTCCTGTGTCGCTGCGCTTAATGCCAAAGAGAACAAGTTCCATCTCCACCCCAACAGAAACGATGGCCAGCACAAACCTACACCGCCATCTAGTGGATTTATTGAAGCTAGTTTTTTTCTGACCTTTACGCCCTCCAAAACTCAAATACTGATATTATGAGTATTATGAGTGATGAGCGCAACTGCTGTGTTTTTAAATAAAAAATGCAAAAGGCATCAGCATAATATTGTACAAAATTTGTGTAATACAAAATAATGTAAACAAATTCAGGACGTTTGAGGTTCTACAGGTTTAAGTGATAAAAGTGCCTGTTGACTTAAGTTATATAGGCATGCATGTGTGTGTCTAGGTGGTGAGACTGTGTGTTTATGTGCATTTGTACGTGTCCGTGCGTGAAGTGAGGCATATTTGTGTTTGTAACTGTCTGTTTGTGTTTGTGGGTCATGCATGTCTGTGTGACCCCTTCCACATTGCAGATGAGGCTTACAGCACAGTAGCTCGCTCATGTATGTGTGTGTGTCCCTCACCTCTCAGTAATGAAATCATACGGGTCATTGGGAGCAGACAAGCACGCCACCGAGCCAGGTCACCCAGCGGCTCGGAACTAAGCTGGTTTGACCCAGCCTGGTACTGCCTGCCAAACACACACGGATACACATACACACACCAGCACAGGGGAGCCAGCCTGCTAAATAAAACAATGATCTCATTGTACAGGAAAGACAGCATCAGACATAGACAGTAAGGGCCAGTAACACTATGTGTCTATAGAACATTTGTGGGTTTTCCCCAATTAAATTCAACATTAAAATTTAAGGAGGCGTGAAATGTAAAGCTTTTCATAATATAAGGGTGTTTATTTCTGTACAAATAAATGCATGTATTACAAAAATTAAGTGCACTCTCCATGTAAATGACTTTCAGAGTTTTAAATATTACCTTAAAATAGTGGTACTCTAAGAAATTAATAAATGGTAATAATTGTAGTATGAAGTAATATTAAACTATCATCAATATCAATGTTAGGGTTCTAAAAAAATTTAGAACAGCATAAATAACAGCAGTAGCAACAATAAAAATTATTATTTTTGCTGTTCTAAATTATTTTTATTTTGAATTGTTGTTGTTGTTGTATTATATTAATATTATGGTTTTAATATACGTAAGTATATTTGTATGTTGTATATTATTGTGTAAGTATATTGTATTGTTGTTGTTGTTGTTGTTGTCATCTTTCTAAATTATTTTTATTTCGAATTGATGTTGTTGCTGTTGTTGTGTTATATTAATAATATGGTTTTAATATAAGTGTATTACATATATTATATTTGTATATTATTGTGTAAGTATACTGTATTATTATTATTATTATAGCCATTCTAAATAAGTTTTGATGAATTGTTGTTGTGTTATATTAATAATATCGTTTTAATATATTTGTTGCATAATATTAAGTATATTGTATTATTATTATTGTTACTATTATTAGCGGTATTATAAGTATTAGTATTAGTATTAGTATTATTTACTTGTAATAATAGTAGTAGAACCATTATATAATATACTGTATGTAACCCATATTTGTCATTGTAATGTTTTATAAACTGGGTTGTAACGTGTTTCATCTAAATGAGAGGCTTTAAATACACCATAATCATCAATATAAACATACTCAATTCTCGAGGCATATCAGTATCAACAGAGTCTGTCTAGATGACAGTAAAAGACAAGCTCTATAGCTAAAGTCATTAATAAGAGCTGAAGCAGGTCTGATATGTGTCTCTATAGTGTAAATACACTCCATTTTCCCCCGTAAGACTGTGGGTGGGGACACAGGAGCGAGACATAGATTACGCATACAAATATTACAAATGCAATTGTCTCCAGAACACGGGCAGGCAGCGGTTTGGAAATTGACTTTTTGATTATTCAGTTAGTACGATAATTAAATATTCCATGCCCAGGGTTCCGAAAGCCACTGAACCATGCCAACGATATTTAACAGGGCTTGACAGATGTTTTAAATAATGTTTATTTATCAATACAAATATAAAACGCCTAAAACTGACACTCCACACCCTCCATCCACCCCCATGATATGTATTTCCATTGTTGTACTGAAAAAAGTATAAAAAGTATAAAGGATAACTCCTATAGGGCAAGATAATATGCAGCAAAAGCATATTTACAGTTTTGATATTTAGGACTGTTTGTGGATATATGTAATATACTATATATAAGAACTACATATAAAAGATATTTGTTTTTTGACATCTCTCTTTCTCTTTGTGTGACCAAAAATTAAACAGTAGCTATATTTCTACACTTCTGATATGTCACTGTAAATTAAAATATATACATTAATAAAACATTGAATATATAGCAATAAAATAGGCGTACACATTTAAATCTAACTCTGTGTTAATGCAAAATTATTATGATATTGCACAGCTGCATGAACATTAATGGTCTAATGCTGTCAAACCTTACTGTACTTCCAACCACCCCCCCAAAAAAACGTAATAAATCAACTAGCAAAAAATCTATTCAAATGTATGAACTATAAATTACATGGCCATATTTATTCACTGCCACCATAGAAACCCCAAATTATCCAAGAGATTATTCTGTTATTCTAATTAGAGAAACTGTACATCATAACATGCAATATCTTTATGTATTTCCATCTAAAAACGCCAATGCCGTTCAAGATCAACACATCACTTGCAAGTCCAACAAAACCACACTGAATATAAGAGCAAAAGCAGTGCTTTTCTGGTCTTTTCAAACTTTCATCCATGAAAAGGTTCTCTGGAAATACACAGCTGAATAACATTACGAACATCTGAAGACCAGAGGAAAACACATCTCACTGGACCTGTACAGGACCAAAGATAACTTCACGAGGCACAAACACGAAACTTGATGACTTGATGTATCTGCTTGTCTGGATGGAGAAAGTAAGCCTACTGTTCGTGAGTATCCCTGAACAATGATCCTCTCAGCTCTGTGAACAAAGACTCAAAGCTTCTTTACCGTTTCCTTACAACTGCTTTAAGATCTAAGCTGCTGAAATGAGGTAAGTTTTGTTTAAAGATTCCGTAAAATTATTACGTTCAAATTAATGTAAAAAAAAAAAGCAATGTTAAATTTATGTTAAATCATGTGGCATTACAAAGTGTTGTTACGGAATTTGCCATTTCAAATATATAGCCTACATGTGTGTGTGTGTGTGTGTGTGTGTGTGTTTTCAGACACATTCTCTCTCTCTAAATGTGAGAACCTTTTCTAAAATGTTCTACCCAACCCGTCCAATCATACTTTGCTGAATAAGATATTTAATCTCGGAAACAACATGCTTGTTTATGTCCCATTGAAGTTTTGATAGTTTCTAAGAAACAGCTTCAGTAGAAAAGCGATTCAGTACCACTTGTCTTTGAATGAGCGGGTTTGTGTTGTTGTAAATGTCAAGTGCAGGACCGGTGGCATGTTTTGTGGAGCGCTGTTTTCAAAAATAAACAGATCAGAAACTATTAAGACTGAACTCATAGAATATTCATAACTACTCTGTTAGCCCTGTATGACAAGCCGTCACAAAAGCCTCAGTGCATTCTCCTTTCTATTGCTTATGTCCCCAACACATGGAGTCTTGGCTGCCACTTAAATCAAATTAGTAATTAGCAAATTGAATCAACAATTAGAGCAAAAGAGCTACATGGAATTAATGTCAGCACGGTCATTTTTGTCAGGCTGTCACTTAAAGTCCAAAAAAGCTTTTCCTGTGGTGGTGCTCGGTGTTCGCTTTTTGTGCTGCTCTGAGCTACACTGCTTCAGTTCACCGCCAAAGTCGAATGAGCCTCTGTGTTTCTGAGAGACAAAGTTGTGTGTGTGTTTGTTCAGCTCTGTGTGCCCTCTTCACACACAGACAGTGCCCGCTGCTTTCACTCCTTTCTCTTCTCATCCCTATCGACGTTTTTCACTTTGCTCGAGCGCAGCTCCAAGTTGGAGATGTCAAAAATATTGCTAGCAGAAATGGAAGTCTTCTCATTATGCAAATTGGGGCTCCACTGATGGGCATATTCTGTTTTAGGAATTACATCCCCTTGTCACAAGTCAGATTGCATTTGAGTAACTTTACAGGAATTGTCACCAAGATTTGAAAGTGGGTGTCCTTTATGCCAGTCTCAATTTTATCAAGAAGTAAAAATAGACATATGTATATTCCCACCCCCCCCCCCCCC
>NW_015637137.1:653582-663777 GCF_001515625.1 Sinocyclocheilus rhinocerous
AAAAAAATCATAAAGCTATTTAAATGAGAAAGGTTGCTGTTGGTTGTTGTAGTGTGGACATGTGAATAATAAAACAAAGGAATGTTTGGAATTTGAATAAATGCATTTCAATTCAACTATTTCTAATAAAATATGGTAAAGAGCTCAATTTACTGTATATTTTAAAATCATTTTCCACCTCCTCGCGTGTTCAGCATTGAGAAACATGACAGCTCCTCCTGCAAGGGAACATTAATAATCATGTTCCATTAAAAGTCACTAAGCAAGGCAGAACACAATGCAGTGTCAAAATGAAAGAGATTTTTCTCATCTCTTCTCCGATTCCTCAAGAAATGTGTTATATTCCCGATTATCACAGGTTGAAATGAACCTGACATGCACAAACAGACATTTTCAGCCTGATAAATCATTAAAATATCACTTTGGACTAAAAAGTCAAAACTATTTGACAGTGCAATCCTTGGATCTCAATGTCTAAGCCTTTACCACAAGAAGATGTGAGCTTGCCATCATTTTATCTTGCTAAACTGAAATTCTAGTGCATCCTAAATGAATCATTATTAAAGAAGAATCTCTGGTTAAATGTATTGATAATATTGTATTATCAATAAATAAATAAATAAAATCACATGAAAAGGACCCCATGTGCTATGACATTTGCAGAAAATAAGTGCTGCCAGAATTCCCTAAATTTGTTCAGGCTTATTTCAATATTCATTCAATTTTCTGTGATGTTCAGTTCAGCAGTTTTGATTAAGCATTAATTAGCAGCCAGGGGGGAAACCAAACAAAATAAGTAGCTGAATTGCTAATGAATGTTATTTGGATATGGGTAAGATCCTGCGTCTAGAGTTCAGGAGTTCTCCAGTCACCCTCTCTCCAGCAGAAACTATTATTATTGTTTCAGTAACTCTAACATACTCTCAGATCTAAAATTCAGAGTAAAATGTGCTTCACTCACTAACCAGACTACTAAGACAAATATGCATATTTATCTTTATCTTTAAAATCAAATTATTTTTTCTCTCGTTATTTTTGCACTATACTATAATGTAAAAATGCATACAACTGTAAAACATTATGTCTAGTAATTCAAAAACATGTCTATAACTGTCAGCAATACCCAGTTAATTGAGTGAGGTATAATGTTTAACAGTTTCTGCTGTCAATGTTAAAGGTGTCACCTAATGCATTTTGCATTTAACTGCCTCCTTAAAATTACATAGTAAGTAAATAAATAAATCACAATCTCCAAAAATCTATCACTCACTAAGGAATCACTATGGCGTAGTAATAATAATAATAATAATAATAATAATAATTTATTATTATTATTATTATTATTAAAACAACATATTTATAATACTGTTACTGTTATATTTAGTATTATTATTATCATAGAGCAAGGATGTTTTTAACCTTTCTGAAATATTGTATTTGCCTTTAAGCTTTCATTAAAATGTAACACCATTAATATGGAATATTATTCATTAGCTGTGTTCAATGCATATTCAAAACCTAAAATCTTTTTTCTATATTTCAAAATGTATTAGGATTTTTGTAACATTTAAATATAATTTATGCATAAATATATAATTTTTTTCCTAATTTATCAGTACCTTGTGTCATGAGGAAAATGATCAGAAAATCTAAAATGATATATTCTTTTATTTTTATGTATGTACATGTATCAGCTTAAACAGAAATAGTTCAATATTATACAAGAAAAAATATCAATTATAAAATGTATATTTAATGAATTCATTATATTTAAAGATTTTTTTTTTTAAATAAATCATTCAAAGTGCTGGTGTTAAAAATACACCTAAAAATATAATAATACATATCTGTTGTCTCAGCTATAAAACTAAGAAACAATGCAATGGCGTTATTTGATCTGTTTCTGTTTGGTGAAAGGGTTTAGGGGCTCAGAGCCCAGTAAGACATGGATAAAGACTACAGGCAGAAAATAAATGATACTGTTACCATGGCATTAGCCTTAAGCCAGGGTACGATATTTGAATTGTATCGGTGAATTGTAATCAGGTATTTTAGCTTAGTCAAGCTCAACCTAGGCATCAGCCATCTGGTTTGGGTAGACGGGTTGACAGAGGCAGAGTGTGTGACGGGGTGTGTGTGTGTGTGAGTGTGTGTGTGTGTGTTTGTTCCTCCTGCTGCAAGCCCCACAACTTCCTTTAAAATCTCTAAATCTGCGTATTGTGATGTGAGTCCACGAAGCCAAAATCCACAGTAAACACCAAATGCCGGACCGACCGCTAAGTGGAGAGCCCGACTACCTGCATCTGTGGTGTTTATTTTGGGCATTAAGGAAAAGAAAACATATGACATTTTCATTTTAATTTGATTATTTTTATACTTACATGTCCTACAGAATAAGAAGTATTACAAAGAAGGCTTCCAAGCAGTCTTGTCCTTAATCCAGGCGATAAAGGAAAGAAGCGAGTGTTTGTGTGTGTGGGTTTGTCTGTGTTTGTGTTGACCCAGGTGACCTACAGCATCTGCTGTTGCCCAGTGTCCATTAAAAGTGCTTCCTCCCCCACAACACCATTCCAGAAGAGAAGATTCAGTTTTTCAGGAAAAGACCTGTGACGCTTTTCCTATTTTAAAAGCGCACAAGTTTCTCTTGGATTTTCAGAATAATCTCTATAGCTTTAGAACAATTTGAAACTTTGAAGTTTTAAAAATGAACAATCTTTTGTTCTTCAGCTGTTCTTTGCCTAGACACGTATCATCTGTAAAACGTCCTTTAGGTCAAATATCATGCTACAAACGTCTTAAACTCAAAAGCTATTGTTTAGCTTAAATAAAAGACAAACGTTTCTCTCTCTCTCATGCACACACGCTCTCTCTCTTTCTCTTTATTTCTCTCTACCTATCCCCTTACACCCTTTCACAATCCATTACCACAAATTAGGGTTCAATAAAATTGCTATTCGGAGATAATTAGTGTCTGGTTTTGTGTAGCAGGGTCGTGAAGGGGGTGTTAGGGCCTCTGCAGCTGGGGGGGAAGTGAAGTGTGACACAGTCAGCCATGGCAGCCTGACCCCGGCCCCGCGGTCCAGCCGGGCCCCGGAGCTCTCATACAGACCGGTCTCACCTGCTGAGACACTAAGCAGCTCCAAATTAAACAAATTATTTCAATCTCCCATCTCCTCTTTATTCTTTCATTCGAAACCCCAAGCAACAGCAAACTGCCACACAATGAACTCAGTTTCACCGCTGATTAATGAGGAGAAGACGGGGGAAAATCTGCACTTAATTAGGGAAAGCTCGTCTTTCATTAATTATCACTTTTTAGCAAACACAAGTCTTTCTTCATGTTTGCGAAGGAGTGAAATATTTTTCCAGGGTGACAGGGTTTGGGCTCAGTGAAGTTGTATGTAATTTTACAACAATGCATATCCATTCGGTGGCCATTTGTCCCAAGTTCCCAGTCATGCAATTTTTTAGTAGAATTAAAAATAATATATTTTAATGTTTTATTTTATTGTTATTTTATTGGTGCTTTTTTTTTTTTAAATCACATTATGGAATTGAGAATATATAAAAATTTTGTTTTTGTTTTTCTTGTCATTGTGTCATAAAATTAATGTCCATGATTATCATATTATCACATTATTATCACATTCATTAATGTCACTGATCCATCACGACTGAATAGCTTTTTTGTTCAGTGCATTTTAAGCTTATGACAGACACCGCAGTCATAAATTTGTGACTTCGTGATCTTTTTTGGGAGAAATCTAATATTCATGAACAATGATGAACAGTTACTTTTGCACATTATTAAGCAAAGCTGTTAATAATAGCTTTTAATGTTTTATTTGTATTTATTTTGTATTATTTTTAACATGACATTATACGTTATGGAATTGAAAATATATTATAATTTTTGTTTTTGTCATCGTGTCATCAAAATATGTCTATGATTATCATATTATCACATTATTATCATGTTCATTAATGCCACTGATGCATCACAACTGAATAGCTTTTTGTTCAGTTCATTTAAAGCTTATGACAAACACGGCAGTCATAATTTTGTGACTTCATGATTTATTCTGGGAGAAATCAAAATTTCATGAACAGTGACGAACAGTTACTTTTGTAAATTATTATGCAAAGCTGATCAACATTATACTACTTTCAGCAAATTTAAAAATCACCATGCAAGACACATTTATTGAGTTTTACTTTACAAAGAGGCTTTTTTACCCTTCTTTAAAAAAAATAAAAAATGAAGAACATTTTATTTAAAATCAAAATTGGTTGCACTTAATTAACAGAAGAAATAGCTGCTCAGTGGTGTCACATACCTGTGAAATATGTGAGGTTTAAAAATGAGCATCAGGCGAGTGTCAAAAGTCAGGTCTGATACCTATAATGTCATTGTGTAAAAGCATCTATTAAAGCACTTAAAAGAATCATCTGAATGGAGACTATTACAGATTTCTGTAACCAAGGTAATTTATAGTTCTGAGCCGGAGGCTCTGGACGCAATGGTCACTATGCATCAGCAATCAAGAGGAATGTTTACCCCAGTCGCAGACAGTCAGATAGAAGGTGGGGGTGGTCCGTCTAGTAAGGGCAGAGTGCCACCTTTACCCCTGTGCCCAGTGGACACAAATGGCCTGTGGGCTGCCCATACTAGAGGTCAAAAAAGGATGTGATGCCATGCGAAGGAGAGTTAACTGCTGCAGCCAACATAAACAACGTTACAATAACTGGGCATGAAAACAAACCAAACAGAGAAGTAAATCCTCTCTCGAAGTACAGGATGAGTGTGACTTTTATTCTTTCTTTCTGACGGAGGTCTCTCACATGGCAAACATAACATCCTGAGCACCCTGATCAGCAATTATGCACTTACGAGATCTCACACACGGCAGAGAGGAACTAATTCTCTTGAGAGCTGTAACAGTGTAGGAACACACTTCCCTCTGTATGAACTGGAACCGAGTCAAGCCATTAATGCACATTAGTCATACATTAAATACAAGTCAAACAATTACATGCCACGTAGCAGCATTAAAGCTTGCCATCTGACTGACTCTGTAGGTCATTGGTACCTGTTTTAAAAAATGTGTCTTTCACTCCAGGGCTATACTTTTTGTATGTGAAAATGTGCAAGTTTCTCCTGTCTTCACCTGTGTAGAGGTCAACCAATTTCTGCTACTTATTTTGGCACACTGTGTTGATTATTCTGCCAAATTAAAGCACATTAGATTTTAGCTAATTATGAAACCACTCCACAGTTCAAATCATGCAAATTGCTATTCATCTCGTTTAGTGATGTGCTAATTTACTGCTTTTTAAAATGTATATTAATGTGGGCAAAAACTCTGTAAGTGGCTCTGTGGACAGAGAACAGGTCAAAAAAAGCCAGGAAAATCAAGAATCGCCAACCTTCAAAATAATTCACTTCAAAACAGCATGCAGTCAGAAGACCTGCCTATAGAACATCTCGCCTGCATAACTCAGAGGACCAACACAAACAAGAATTTATTTGATGAGCAAAAGTTATAGATTTTTTATTTATTCTTTTTTTTTCTCCAGTTCTGTTAGATAAAGACAATTTAAGGAGAATGCCATAGTATTAAAATCATTCCAGCCATAATACAATTTAAAAATGTAATTTGCTTGCAAATAGTGAAACCAGATACTGAAAAATCAGTGTTATTATTAAATAGAATTATGTTGTTGAGTACACAGTTTTTATCTAAAATAAGGGATATATTACGGAATGTTGCTGACTAATTGCCTTTTAGAATATTTTTTGTATTATTATTATTCTTTAAGAGCTGTCTCAGGGGTTCCTTAAACTAAATTTCAATAATTGGCAAAGAAATATAAACTCTGTTGGGTCATGTTCACTTGTAAGCAGACTTTGTGTCTTCTGAGAACCTCTTTGTGCCTTCTTGTGAATACATATGGGTATTTTTTTTTTACCAAAAACATGTCTATGAGCTTTTTTAATCAAGATAAGGTTAAAATGTATAAATGTATAGTGAAAAATTTATATTTTAGGTGATCTGACCAATCACCATTTCTTTGAAGTTTTTTTTTCATCATCTTAAATCATATTTTTGCTCATTTAAATAATCTTGCGATGTAAAGGTATAAATATTCCATGTCTGTCAATTAATGAGGTCATAAATTTCAAAATAATAATTCTACAATAATCAACAATCTACAATAAGTTTTGTCAAAATAACATACAACACAATTCGCACTAATGACCACCAGTTATTTACAATGAGTGTATGATAAAATAACCGTAAAAATACCACAAACACAAAACGGCAAAGCACTTTGTAAAATACAATGAATTTGACTTATTCATAAACACAATAATCTAACCAGATGCACTTTTAAATGTGAAGTTTGTACTATGCAATACAGTGGTATATTTTAGGTGATCTGTTTTTTTTTCATCATCTTAAATCATATTTTTGCTCATTTAAATAATCTTGCGATGTAAAAGTATAAATATTCCATGTCTGTCAATTAATGAGGTCATAAATTTCAAAATAATAATTCTACAATAATTTTGAAAAGTTTTGTCAAAATAACATACAACACAATTCGCACTAATGACCACCAGTTATTTACAATGAGTGTATGATAAAATAACCGTAAAAATACCACAAACACAAAACGGCAAAGCACTTTGTAAAATACAATGAATTTGACTTATTCATAAACACAATAATCTAACCAGATGCACTTTTAAATGTGAAGTTTGTACTATGCAATACAGTGGTGTATAAAGGTGTATTTATATTATATACTATAAAACCACACAATTTTTCCCTTGCACTAAGCTTTTAAACATGTAAAGTATTTTTTAGAATATATTTTTAATTAACATGTTATCACTGACTGAGATTATGCATATCTAAAAATCCGGAACAGCATATATGAAAACATGGCCACTTTGACCTCTCCGGCACATTTGAGGCACCTTCATAGAGGAGACTCTAATAGAAGTGTAGATGAGTGACAGCAGACAGTCACTGCATGCATGCTGCACCAGACTGTAGTGTCAAAAGCACCTGTCAAAAAATCAGTCAACTGCCATTATCAAACAAACACCTCGCCCCGTCGTATCACTAGCAAAGTGCCAAAGATGCCCAGAGTGCTGCAACACAGGGTTTGCCTCTGTCTCCAAGCTCTTCCTGGCAGTCTACATGCCAGGGCCTGCTCATATTTACATAGCAAAAGGTCACAAATAGCCTCCAGGCCCTCCGTTAATTAGAGAATGCTTTAAAAAAAGAGAGAATGAGAAAGACAAAAAAGAAAAAGAAGCAGTTATATAAGACATTTCATCTGCAGCATTTAAAGAAGCATGGATTTCTTTGGAGGGAGAACGTGTCATGTTCTTCTGAGGGGGTGGTAAGGCGCCAAACAGAATGGCAGGGTTTGGGCGAGCGTGTGACGTTAACACAAGGCCAAGTCAGGCTGTGAAACATCCCCAGATTTTACAGATTTTTTCGTTTGTTTTTTTTTTGGGGGGGGGGTAATTTCACAGCGTCTGTTCAACAGTGCCTTCTGCAATGCTCAAGCATCTCTGAAGTGTCTTTTGATGCGCTCTTCGCTCTCTCTGAAGACGTTGACCATGCAATGATATTCAGATGGCCGGGCTCGTATGAGCCAGATAAGCGAATCAACCTTTATAATTCAATGTGACAAGCTGACAAGAAAAATGAGTGTTCAATTTTATACTTATATGAATTTTTGTGTCAGATCGCCGTCTGTGCACTTGTTTTTCTCTGAGTCCATAGCCGAGGGCTTCTTTGTGCCTGGTTCGAGCGCACTTTGTTTCCAAGCCTTCAAACAGATCACCCTTCGCCCTAGTGAATTTGCTGATTAATTTTGGATGCTTCCCTTAATTAGCACCCCAAAGGAAGAGTGTGTTTCCTCGCCCGTGTTCCGTGGACAAAAAAGTAAGTCTGAGGAAGAATGACCCTGAGGAGACAGACGTGCTGATGTCCGAAATGACATTACAGGAGCCACCTCTCACCTTCGCTCGCTCTCGTTCTCTCCGAGGATGTGTAGACCTGGATCTAGGCAATGCCCGAGGAACTCCTAGACCTTTTAATCAGTGGCTGGAAACAAGCCTCCTATTAGTCTAATTTCATTCTCATTCCCACTGACAAAGACCAAGCCACACAAGATGCCACCCGATGCCTGAAACATGCTGCGCTTGTGCCAGAGCTAGTGCCGCTGGGCAGTAATTGGTGGCACTTTAACTTCCAGGGAAATTGGCAGATGACGGATGGGGGTGAAGTAAAAATGTGATTCGTTTTTGAAATCAGATAGAATTTTGCTAATTGGGTTGGTAAAGCCACCATCACTTCCTCTGACAGCCAACTCAACTGCACACTGGGCTCCAGGCGAGGTCTACAGCCTCACACCAACTTTGAAGACAGTGACATGGTTAAAAAAAAAAAGACAGAGACGGAACAAAATCAGACAAAAGAACTGACCAACCATCCGCTGCACCTAAGGGACCATTAAGCTCACGTGTTCATTTGTTCACTGAACTAAGACTGACATAGTCTATGTTGCTTGGTTGCCGCACTCACATTGACTTCACGGAAACACTAGTGATCTTTAAGTGAAGAAAAGTTCACCGTCATCAACCAGATACTATTTTTATGTTAATAGTTAACTGTGAAAGGCCTAAGCAGAATGATTTACTTTAGTAGCTTCTCAAATGCATTAACGTCTAAGTAAAACGGCAAATAAAATACAGTCAGGTGAACTCTCTAAGTTGGCAGCCTGTTTGAATCTCACAGAGATAATGAGCTTTCTGTATATGCTACCAACAGTGTTGTTCATATGAGTTTAAATGGGAGCCAAGAAAGGGGTGTAAGGAGGCAGCTGTAAAAATGACAGTTTACATAACTCCGGGACTATTACAGGACTCTACTGGGGGCCATTGAAAGCTTTGGGCAATTATCCACACATGCGATCCGCCGACTTCCTGTAAAACAGACATGCCTGTTTGGACCGCTGCTTGAAGTACAATCAGCCCCTTTGTGGTACAGAGAGGAAAGTAAGAGAAATCCTGTTACAAAAGGACATGAAGTGCTGGTGTAATTGGGATATTTGGGAGCGTCCTGTTTCAGGGCAACGGTAAGCGCTCTTGAAATTAAGCCGGTAAGAGTAGAGGGGCAGCTCGCATGGGTTACTCGCCCTGGTTGTGCACCCCCCAAGCAACCCATCACCTTGTCGTCACAGTGACACGGCGGGACCATCCGTGACGGGGCCGCAGTGATAACGGTCTGATCGGGAGGTATAAGTAACAAATTAGATCAATTAAAGACTCAGAGAGGGGCACCTGCCTAGAGCTCCGGTTGCACTAAAACGATCCCACCATCTTTGTTTCCTCCAGCAGGATTCCATTTGCAATCTCATCACTTCCACGGCTAACAATGCTGGTGATTGTTCCCTAATGGAGAGGGAGCTCCAGAAGGATAGCCTCTTCTCCAGACCTCCACGGTATCGCTAGCATCGGGGCCCCGGGCCAGGGATGAGGGGCAAGCTCGGCTACACTCATCCAAACTACTTCAACCCTTTCTGTGGCCCAGCTCAACTTTTCAGGATCTCAATAAGCTTAATTTGTAACAAATTTGTAACTTCAACTCTCCTTAATTGAGTCAAAGAGGCCCAAACAAGAGACTGATTGAGGTGGATAATGGTGCCACAGGGGATAAAAGAGAAGCGCAGGGGAAAAAAACTGGTCAGCGGGCTGACCTGTCCCTCTCTTACTGACAACACCCAGAACTCCTTTACGCCACGGATGCATGGTACAATGGTAAGGCACGAATCTGCCTTTGCTTGAACTCCTAACCTTAAACCCTGAGGTCCTGCATTGTTTCGGAAGGTTTGAGACAAGAATAGATACATTTGAGAGATGAAAGCAGTGTTCGAACTATACCGTGGACTTTGGGGGAGCCCACTTGTTTTTTTTTATAACGGGGTTGGTTTCGTGCGCTTGTGCGTGCCTCAAAAGAGGGCTTACAATAACTTACAAAGATACATAACAGCTACAAGTGTATGCACTACTTGCTTTATGCAAGCACTATATAGGATAAATCACTATACAAGATTTACCCTATTATACTTTATCGACACGAATTGATAGGTGAAACAACAAACAGCCACC
>NW_015637137.1:665002-676353 GCF_001515625.1 Sinocyclocheilus rhinocerous
TAAATCGCCTTCATGCATGAATGAATGATATTTTTTGCAATTTTACACATAATAATCCACGATGATCACATTACACAAAACTGAAATTGCACGTCAAAATAACACATTGTCAATATTTTTTGAGACCCCCCAAAATTTCACAAATCACGTTTTCAGGGGAGCCCATGTCTTATTAAGGGGAGCCGAGCTCCCCCTAGCTCCCCCGTAGTTCGCACCCTGGATGAAAGTATTTCTTGGGCAACAATAATCACCATAAAAACGCAATGCTCAGAGGGTCGCATCTGTCGCGCAACATTCGGCTCAATGTAGGGTCAAGGTAGACAGCACTGTTGTGTTACTCTACAATTACACTGCTCGTAATGTCAGACAGAGAAAAACAATGTGTGGGGGCCCCGCAAAATCACTGAAGTTGAATACACAATTATGAGGGATCACCGTAACCACAAGTGAGTGCGGTCTGTCTGAACCGCCGGGTGATTGTGATGGCCTGTCTGTTCTTCTCCTCAATTCATCGAGCGCCGTCTGACTGCTCTGTTTACCATAACCTTGCAATCAGCCCACCTGACAGTGTACCATTACCCATGGTAACAAGCCTGGCGTAATTTCAGGCACAGAGTAGGCCACGCCGGAGACCGGGCTGATGGTGTATTGATGGTGTGCGGCTCTGTTATCTTTCCCCTTAATTTGTTTTCAAGAACTGTGATTTACATTTCAGTTGGATTAAACCTTTTAATGTATCGCCAGCATGAAGAGGGCCTCTCTGAACATCGCGTCTCCCCCTCCATCTTCCGTCCAGATTTCAAACGGCACATTTTCAGCCCTCAAGTGGAGAGGATTACAATTACAATTAAAAATCAAAAGCCCAAGTGTCCACCTAACGACTGCCCATCACCCTTTGTGCAGCTCTAAACAGCGTGCGGCGGGAGAAGAGAGGCAGGCAGATGTACAGTGGGTACGGAAACTATTCAGACCCCCTTAAATTTTTCACTCTTTGTTATATTGCAGCCATTTGCTAAAATCATTTAAGTTAATTTTTTTTCCTCATTAATGTACACACAGCACCCCATATTGACAGAAAAACACAGAATTGTTGACCTGGAGCATCAGTAGGTATTTCTGACACAGTTCATCTTGTTATTACGCAATGAGTGTTATTTTGGATGAAAGTAGGGGCGGCCAATGACATGCAAATGTAAGTCATTTGGCAGCAGGTAAAAGAACATTCAGACAGGCCTTTTAAAACAATGGTGCGCAGTTTAATACGGAGTTCAATTATCTGCCATGATGTTCTTCTGCGTTCTGTAGATCCAGCCTCTCATCGACGTTTGGAGATAAATTCAGAATGTTACTTGAGTCTTCAACTTTTGCTTGGGTTTTTCTAAGTCATTATTTATAATAATAAAACAGTTATGTGTTTGTGGAGTTTACATTGTGATTTTTGCTAACTGTCAACCAGGTTACATAATGTTTTACATAATGTTTACATAATTTGTGCTCATTCGTGTAATTTTTTCCCCTTCCTACCTACAACCCTGAAACAACTTCTGTTATAGAGATGCACAGCAGAATGTCTTCACGCATTGTCTAAACAACCTGATGAGTAACAGAGATTTTGAAGGGACCAAATACGAAATTAAAGTTACTCCACAATTACACTGCCCCCTACTAGAAGGAAGAAAGAAAGAAAGAAAGAAAGAAAGAAAGAAATTATTTTATTTATATATATATATGCATTATTTATTCATTAAATTCTGCATTTTCCCCCTGTATTTAAATTTCTTCTTTTGTAATGTAGATTAAGAAAGTATTATATCCAAATGCGGGATGAAAATAATTCTATTAAAATCACTTTTAGTGTAACTGAATGGAGTTCATCAAAATCCACCCTCCTCTAGGGTAATATCACACAAACCTCTGCCATATGCTGTGATAACCCATAATGTAAATTATGATATTTAGGCATCTTATCTGTTGGATATTCATTATCATTTTGCATTTTTACTAAGATTTTTGAAAAACAAAATGTCAGTGGAAGAGAAACAGGCAATATCATTTGCACATAATATTATTCAAATAAATTCATTGTCTCTAAGGCAAATGATATCAATGTATTTTGCTTCTGTGACACTTATTGTTAATTTCTGCAATTATTTATGCTCAGATGTTGATATTTATTTCGGTATTATTAAATCTATTGCTGTTCTTTTCAGTGATGATGATTTTGGAATTTTACAATGCATAATCACACACTGTGTGCATTATTATCTGCTGCCTAAAATTAGGCTGGCATATTTAATGTCTTTCTAGCATTATAGCTCATGTTAAAAAAATTAAAAAAAAACCTTAATGATGGATATGTCCCTATAAAATAGCCTACAATTCATTACAGATTTTCCAACTGGCTGTTAAAAGTCAAATCTCTATTGAGAAAAATATTAACATTATTCATATTGTTTAAATATGTTCATATTTTTGACTGCAAGTAATGTCCTTTAGCCAAAGATTACATTAAATCAGTTAAAGACCAACTCTTTCATTGTGAGATTACAGGCAAATTAAAGTGGTCTTTTGGTTCTCATTTAATAAAAAGAAAATAATACACTTTAGGCTGTACTAGAACACATTGCAATTGTTTTATTATTTGTTACTCATACAAGCTTTTGCGGCATATGAGAATACAATGTGTAACTAAAAAGAAATATCAGCTTAATTAGCATATGGTCGTTTAATAATGTCTATATTTTCTGGTTTGTTAGATGTCCGTCTGTTGCAGGTGAATAGCCTCACGAAGCATGCTGAGAGGATTTCTGTGTTCTCGGTTCACCAGGGGGCGCCGTCTTGATTTTGCAGACCTTGTCGTGCCCAATTTTCTCCTGATCCCCAATTTCTTAACGACTAGCTGTTCCCTGGTCTGAAGGCGTAAAATTGCACAATAACTCCTAAATGTATTACTGGTAAGTTGTTTAAATATTCTTATAAGCGTAGTATGCATTCTTTCGTGTTTAATATGTAGGTTCTGCCTGAACAGAAGTTCTGCAGAGATCAGATAATTCAGTGTTTGCCTGCAGATTTCCAGAAGGTAAACACAGCAACCCGCTCGGTTCGGTGTTATCAAATACTTTAGCGACATCTAGTGGACAAGGGTGTAACTGCAGTTCTTTGCATTATTCACACCCAAACGAAAAACTAAACTAGTCAACATTTGACGTGGATCAAAACCTTTCATCAAAGTTGTCCTAAAACCTAAAACCAAAATACGTTCTTGTCTTAGGACAACTTTGATTAACTTTGTTGATCCACTTCAAATGTTGACTAATCGGATAGGCTGTCTGCATCAGTAAAGAGCAAGTGTTTAATTTGAATCCTCTTTGGGAGAGAAAAAAAAAAACAACGTTCTTCGGTGAAAAATTGGGACATCTGACGTTTGTTGATCTTCTGCTCTGTTGCGGCTGTTTCATTTAGTAGGCAAAAACATTGCAAACGATTTTGAGAAACAAAGCGCCAGTGGTGAAGGCGGTGGGGGTAGTTCTGCATGGTTTTGTGTTTATTCATTGAGCCTTTATCGCAAGGTACTAGATGAGGTTCAAAGACAAGTAGCCTATTGTAACAACATTGTTTCATTAGGAGGTGCAGCGCTTTTGATGTCCTCCACTTGTGCAGCACCTGTAGCTTTGATAGTGAAGCTCTGGACCACACTGAAGAGACCACACCGGCTTATAAGGGTGTTTTGTTATGGTTTTATAATATATGTCATTTTAGCGCAAGCTCAAATTCTACATTCTTCCTCCACGCATGGAGACCTGCTCGTGTTAGTGACCCGCGGTAGAGGACACTAAGCGCGGTTTTGTTTACATCGGTTAACAGCCCACAGATTTTACTGAGAAGAAACGGGCTACAAAACCGAAGAAAAACGTTTATGTAGCAACTGAATGGATCTTGGATTAATTTTATCAACACGTTCTTCTACTTCTTCTTTTCAAGAATTGTGAAAAAATCCTAAACAATTTCTTTGCAGTTTATTGTGAAGGAGTTGATGGAGCTGGCACATATATACCCAATTATTTAAAATGAAAAAATAGATTTACAAAGCTTACCAGAATCTGCAGGCCTTGTAGAACTCAGCATGTGAAACATTATATATGTTTTTTTTTAAGTATGGGGAGAGTTGATAAATCTAAACTATTATAGCATATATAAATAATAAATCGTATTGAAAGTATAGCCTACTCCATTTTTTAACCTCAGCCTTCTGTCAGGGCATAGAACTGATGTTTCTTTAAAACGTATTTACATTGTTTTAAGTTAAATATATTTTAATCTCCATAAACAGCCTGAAGTGATTGTGACTGAATGAAATGTAAATTGTAATATACTAAAAAGGAAATCAAGTTAAATAGTATACATTTGTGTTAAAAACCATCAACTATCCATTAACAATTAATTTAAAAATTGTAAAGTTGGTATTTTAAAAACTAATGGTAGACAGTCTCAAGTGTCCAGAATTGGTTTAGAATCAGAGACTGTTAGCAGAGCAGTTTAAACATGGCATTTTCATCTGAACTTTATGGTACACTTAATGTAAACACTTAAAAAGGACAGTTAATGGTTATCTTTGGACACTTTAGGCCAAGGTCCAGGCTTTGAACAAGGTGTAATTTAAAGATCCTCCAGATCTCACATTGAAAGACAAAAGATTTGCTGATGTCTCCTTTTAGGCTTCTTTAATGTAATGGACAGCTACCATCTGAAAGAGAAGATACAGTCAGACAGAGATGAACACAGGATACACATTCTTTGGTTCTGTGACCTAGTATTGGCGTATATTACCAATGTGACGCAAAATCAAAGCAGAGTTCTGGCATTGTTCTTGATGTCAGTTCTCTCTAATTCACCCTGTCCTTTCTGCTTCTTTGGCTTTTGTGCTGGGAAGTCAAACAGAGAGGCTTTGCAGTGGGAGAGAATGATCTGGAATGAAGTGCAAATCAATGATTCGTCAGGACATTCAGAAAAAGATGGAAACTCCTGTCAGAGGTGCACAACCTAAGCAGTGTACCTCTGGGAAACTTAAATGTGACCTGATGTTGGCTTTCCTGCACTTTTTTTGTTGGTTTGTCAAGTAAGTTTCATGAGAGAAAAATGTAGACCCAAAATAAATGAGTCGTAAATGGATAGAAACCCAAAAGTGAAAATTCTGTCATTGACAAAAGAGCTATAATAGCTACTTCTGCTGAAGTCGTAAACACAAGCCACAGAACCATATGGCTTTACCTATACCACCAAATTCTGCTGGTTGTTAAAGTGACCCATTTATTTGGGAAAATTAAGAAACATTTCCAGTAGGTTTAGGTATTTTTAGAAAGAAAAACATAGTTAAAAGTTGATGTCTTTTTATGAACTTTAAATAAACCGAACGCAGTATTTTTCCACCAACAAGCTAAAAGAAACAAGCAATCCAGTGATGCCTGGGGAATCACACATCTAAACGTGCACATCTGCAGCACACCTTATTTTGCAGAATTAATTACAGGTAAAATGGGATTGTTTTTTTTGGGGGGGGGGATAGTATCTATAAGATATTACAGCCAATTTAATATCAATATATTACATATCGATCATTATATCAGTCGCCGTCAGTGAACTATTCCCGCAGGTAAACTATAATATAATGATTCGTTTTTTATAATAAAACACTAGAGTACAATATACACACATTATGAAACTTGAAATAGTCAGAGTTCAACATTCTGCTGCATGTCAGAGGGAAACAAATGACGTGATCTCATATATTATTTAGTTATTTATTCATTCATTGCTGGGCAACGTCATATAATGAAACTCTCAGCTGCTATTTACTATAGAGACGGATACTTTTATTAATAAAGAGCAAGAAATTTAGTGAGAGGAGCTAGTAGTACAGTATTGCTTATATTTAGGGTGGTTATAAGGTTTGTTATTATTTCTTGTCAGCCATCTTGACCTAAACCTAAATGCTTTCTGCTTTTACTGGTAATTGACAAATAAAAGTAGTCTGAATAATAATTTATGAATAATTTCACAGGCAAAAGAAAGTGGGACTGGATGTGATACAAGTAAAATAATGACGACTAAATAAAAACCTAAAGCTATTCAGCTGACTAACAAACAAACAAACTCTAAATAACTGCTTTCCAAACAGCCTTCTTTTTATGGATCATTTTATAATATTAAAGTGTAGTGGATCTTCAGTTTTGTTACGAATCTCGACCCATACAGAGTCACTGCTGAAACAAAACATGATATTAGTTGACGCTGCGAATTTGTGTGTCAACGCTCACCAAACTGGAATCCAAAACATAAAATTAGCATAGGGAAATTCTTCAGAAGTCAAAATACTTCAAATCCTATTGAAATGACTGGATTGTACCAACAACATTTTTCCACGCAACAGTAAATGTGACCACTTTGCCGAATAGTTGAAAAGTTGTGATTCCAAATGCCTGACTTTAACTTTTTGCATGTGCCTGTAGACAATGAGCGCATGTTGGTGTTATGCTATGTGATATTGCAAGAGGGAAGGTGTTTGGTATAATTAGGGAAATATCAGCGATATCGCCTTACTCTCTTCTCTCTGCGATGATGAGCCGTACTGCCGGGTCTGTTGTTGCCTAATTCCTGCTAACAGCAGCCGGTGTAATCACACACCCCAATTAGCCACCCCTGCGCCCCACTTCCCCCAACCACTTCCTCTGCATGCCTCTCCTCACCACGCTGCGTAATGAGCTTTCATCTGTCGCTGCAGTCCTTATAGGAAAAGAGCAGAAAAGAGCACCTCAGTCACAGTATAATCAGTTATTCGTGAGATCAGAGACTTATACTCGCTCGGCCTGATTTTTCGCCACTTATTGTGATTATTATGTTTTGAATTATTGTGTTCTTAAGTTTATTTTTAAAAGAAGCCTAGCTTTTACATGTACAGTAACGATGTGCTCGTATTGGAGTGTAAAATGAGTGAGTTGCACCCTCAAGGAGGAGAACCCCAAAGAGGGATCAATATCAGAATGCTCATCTGTATTCCAGCACCTCCTCTCTTTTCACTGTCTGTTTGTCCTCTTATCTCTGCATGTCCTCGACAAGTCAATGAGCCAGCCGTTAGTACTGGTTGGTCTAAAGAGCCTGCCTGTTCAGCACAGAGAAATGTCCCATATTAGAACAATCCCAATGAATCTTCATGATTGTATGCTGTGTTTGTGGCTGATGGATTGTGGGATGGTCTAACAGACAGTGGCTGAATTAATTCAGAAACACCTCCCTGGCCTTTATCTTTTGATGTGTGCTATGTTTTACCTTAAAAGTATGCCTTATAACAGGATCCTATTTTCAAATTAAAAACTGCAATGTGTATACAGTGGGAAACTAGAACTCTGAGACCACTAGTAAAATGCTTTTATTTTACATTTTTCTTATTGAACACAACATGCTTACAAATTATACAAATATATTATCAGAAAGGATAACACTTTTAATGAAGTGTTTAACTGAAAAATTCAAATACTTACACTCTTAAAAATAAAGGTTCCAAAAGTTTTTTTTTTATCTAAAGAACTCTTTTCAACTAAATAATCTTTATTTTTAAGAGTGTACTATAGTGCAAAATCTACTAAAATATACTACTATTAATGTTCTAATATAACATGTTACAAAATTAAAATATATATTATTTTTGTTTTATTTTTATTTTATGGCTTTTATTTTTATAATAATTTTAATATTTATTTTCAAAATTCTTTCTCCCCCCCCCTCAATTAGACTTTTGGACCCCATTTTATGCAAGGACAGAGATGAAATTCACTGGGCTCAGAACTAATTTTGTACCCTTTCCCCAAGTTAAAGAAGTCAACTGTACCCACTGAATGCATTTAATTATGTGTTGCCACATCTAGCATCTTTTTAAAGTGTCATCGCCAATCCTGTGATGTAAAAGGGTGTTTGATGTGATGGTGACTTCACACTTTATAAAACCTATGCTACTGGCAGGTCATGACACTCCACAGAGCAAAAGTGTACTAGTTCTTTCAAACAGTGATAAACTGAATTTGATCTGATACAAGCCTGCTGCTGTAGTATACTGCTAAGATGGAGATGGAGGTCTTCACACAAGTCTTAAAGCGCAACAAATGGTCATATTTAAATGATATGCAAATATGAGATGCTGAGGGTTGGGTTTTGTCATTTGTGTGAAGATTGAGTGAAATGATGCAGGAACCATTGTTCTTTGATTTGTACCATGAATATGTATTTTCTGAAAACATTATTAATGACTCCATGTTTACATATTCACGCTCACATAAATGGCGTTTCACTAATAATGTGTGAAAAAAGTTTGTCTGTTAAGTTTGAGACCATGTTGTCTATCAAGGGTAATGACGTTTAACGGATATGGATGAAGAAAAACAGCATTAATCTTTGAGAACATTCGTGGCTATTTCCAACGGCACTTCTAAAAGAATT
Source organism: Sinocyclocheilus rhinocerous (assembly GCF_001515625.1). Classification (NCBI taxonomy): domain Eukaryota; kingdom Metazoa; phylum Chordata; class Actinopteri; order Cypriniformes; family Cyprinidae; genus Sinocyclocheilus; species Sinocyclocheilus rhinocerous. The sequence continues at coordinate 673,490 of NW_015637137.1, forward strand.
AGTTGTTTGAACTAGACACCTTTTTTTTTTCTTTTTCTTTTTGGAATAGCAGCTTCTTCATGAAAAGTGAGAGAATGACACCAACATTTGCTTGCCTAAAAGAATTAGAACAAAGAGCGGGCTCTAATTTGCAAATCACTGCAGCAATGATATTCTGGTGGTCACATGTTTTGAGCACTTCCTGATTGTTTTCCTTCCTCATTTTGTTTCCATCATAACTGCATGTACTGGTCTCTAAATGATTACGCCACACAGCATTAAACCACCCCAGGATCATTAGAAGTGTGAAGCCAGACTATAAAAGTACGCAGTTGACCTTTAAATTCAAAAACTCTTTTGTTGTTTAATTAATAACCTTGAGAAGAATACTGTGATTTGTTTAGTTTATAATACAGTGATTTTGGGACAAACCTCTTAAAGGTGAATTGTACAATTTCTACACCATTTGCATCATTAAATGGAATTCCCACTTGCTATTGATTTAGAAAAACAGATTTTCCTGCCCCAAATTCACATTTTGCAAATTTCACAAAAACTCGCAAAAAAGTTTTTCTGTTCACAAGCACTTCGCAAAAGGAATATTTTGCAAAACTGCAATGGAAACAGGGATTTTTTTTTGCATTTACAGGTCACCTGGCGTACATAAAATTCACATGATCATTCTTTAATGTACTATAACCTCCAAAAAAAAAAACTCATACATAGCCACTCTCAAATATAAGGGGCTTTCCTTGTAGGGCTGTCGAATAAAAATTCGAATTTCGAATATTTGTCGAATTTAAAATAAAAATCCACATTTGAATGCAAAAACGTTGCATTCGAATTTTAGGTGTGTGTCAGGCAGCCCTATCAATGGCACACGAGATGCAATGACGATGTAAGTGTTGTTGCATTTAACGCTTTTGTTAGCCTATCCAGTTGAACCTACCAGATGCGGTGCTACTGCATTGTTTATTCAAAATATTGCGCAAAAAAAAAAAAACATCAATGCGGAGAAGATCTTGTTTACGGCAAAACTGAAACCAAGCCGTTCACACAGAACGCATAATTATCGCATTTTCTATAGGGACATCTATCACCACTGCACTCACGTCTCGCACAAGAGAGCATGTTTAGAAAGCCATGTAAAACTGATGTATGTTCAACTTTTAAAAAACATGTCTCGAGACTTCATGGCGTTTTTTCCCCATTCCACTGCATCTCGCTATTAAATGAAAAAAGTACTCTATGTGATTGATTTTCAGCCCTTTGTATTAAACTATGCATACATACATGATGCTGTTTTGTTTCTAATTGTTTAAGCAACGTAATTTATAATATTTGGTTTATAAACATCATTTTAAACATGAAGCACTTTTTCAAAGATAGTCGTGTTATTTTATTGCTTTGAATAAACATGCATTAGTAATATTTTGCTCGATGCTCCCTCTTGTGGCCTCAGGAGATAAGCCAAAATCTTTTTTCCCCCTAACTGAAATTATGCCTTTTAAATTTGAATATAATTCGAATATTGATCATATTTAATTACAAAATTCCAATTTAGTTTTTCAGCCTTTTTGACAGCCCTATTTCCTTGCCATTAATGCTTGGATAACCCTTTATTTACACTGCACACATCTGTGGTGCATTTCGGCTCCACCACCGGAGCTGATCGCGGGCACTCTAGTCAATGCTTGTATTTATACCAGCCGTGCTGCAGCATGTTTCAGAAGTGTCCCAGAAGCAGCTCTCCGCACTGCTTAGCAAAAAGCAGTCTTCGAATTGAGGGGGGGCTGGGTGGGGGGTCCCCGGACCTCCCATAAGCATTAAGGGACCCCCCATAACACCCCAAAAAATATACTTGGGGGGTCCCCTGGTTTTTCAATAAAATTTTAATACTTAAAGGGATAGTTCACCCAAAAGTGACAATTTTGTCATTAATTAACCTCATGTTGTTCCAAACACGTAAGACCTCCGTTCATCTTCGGAACACAAATTAAGATATTTTTGATGGAATCTGACAGCTCTCTGATCCTCCCATAGACAGCAAGGGTCCTTACACGATCAAGGCCCAGAAACAAAGCAAGGACATTGGTAAAATAATCCATGTGACATCAGGGGTTCAACTATAATTTTACAAAGCTAGGAGAATACTTTTTGTGCGCAAAAAAAAAAAAAAAAAAAACTTTATTCAACAATTTGTCTCCTTCGCGTCACTCTAGCGCCATTTTGGAGAGTATCCACTGAACGTAAATTGCTTATTCTGTTTTGTGTCAGCTGAGCCACGCGGATACATTGTTTTCGTTCAAATCAAAGCGTAAACGACGTAAACAGCGTATTCGCGTGGCACAGCTGACACAAAACAGAATAAGCAATTTACGTTCAGTGGATACTCTCCAAAAATAGCGCTAGGGTGGCGCGGAGGAGACGAATTGTTGAATAAAGTCTTTTTTTTCTTTTGCACACAAAAAGTATTCTCCTAGCTTTGTGTTCTTTCACTGAACGAGTCAGTCTAAAAAAAGCATTTAGAATGCTCCCAAAATTCAAGATATGGGGGCAGAAAATGTATATATTTATATAATTTCATATCAAATATATTAATATCACATATGATATTAAATATATTAATATCACATGAAGAGTGCCATTTTTTTCACAAAAATCACAAATGTGATATTGATTTTATACAACGGTTCAATAAACAAGAAGTTAATATTAAGAGACTTACGTTTTAGACACCATATTGCCTATTTTTTGCTCTATTTCTCCAACAAAAATGGTTCCAAACAAAGCCACAGCACTGTTTTGCGTCTCTGAAAAATATGACAGTGTTTCGTTCCTGAATGAATCAACCGTTTAAATGATTCGGTTCAATCGCAATGACT
>NW_015637137.1:676554-681873 GCF_001515625.1 Sinocyclocheilus rhinocerous
CTGCATTGTTTATTCAAAATATTGCGCAAAAAAAAAAAAACATCAATGCGGAGAAGATCTTGTTTACGGCAAAACTGAAACCAAGCCGTTCACACAGAACGCATAATTATCGCATTTTCTATAGGGACATCTATCACCACTGCACTCACGTCTCGCACAAGAGAGCATGTTTAGAAAGCCATGTAAAACTGATGTATGTTCAACTTTTAAAAAACATGTCTCGAGACTTCATGGCGTTTTTTCCCCATTCCACTGCATCTCGCTATTAAATGAAAAAAGTACTCTATGTGATTGATTTTCAGCCCTTTGTATTAAACTATGCATACATACATGATGCTGTTTTGTTTCTAATTGTTTAAGCAACGTAATTTATAATATTTGGTTTATAAACATCATTTTAAACATGAAGCACTTTTTCAAAGATAGTCGTGTTATTTTATTGCTTTGAATAAACATGCATTAGTAATATTTTGCTCGATGCTCCCTCTTGTGGCCTCAGGAGATAAGCCAAAATCTTTTTTCCCCCTAACTGAAATTATGCCTTTTAAATTTGAATATAATTCGAATATTGATCATATTTAATTACAAAATTCCAATTTAGTTTTTCAGCCTTTTTGACAGCCCTATTTCCTTGCCATTAATGCTTGGATAACCCTTTATTTACACTGCACACATCTGTGGTGCATTTCGGCTCCACCACCGGAGCTGATCGCGGGCACTCTAGTCAATGCTTGTATTTATACCAGCCGTGCTGCAGCATGTTTCAGAAGTGTCCCAGAAGCAGCTCTCCGCACTGCTTAGCAAAAAGCAGTCTTCGAATTGAGGGGGGGCTGGGTGGGGGGTCCCCGGACCTCCCATAAGCATTAAGGGACCCCCCATAACACCCCAAAAAATATACTTGGGGGGTCCCCTGGTTTTTCAATAAAATTTTAATACTTAAAGGGATAGTTCACCCAAAAGTGACAATTTTGTCATTAATTAACCTCATGTTGTTCCAAACACGTAAGACCTCCGTTCATCTTCGGAACACAAATTAAGATATTTTTGATGGAATCTGACAGCTCTCTGATCCTCCCATAGACAGCAAGGGTCCTTACACGATCAAGGCCCAGAAACATAGCAAGGACATTGGTAAAATAATCCATGTGACATCAGGGGTTCAACTATAATTTTACAAAGCTAGGAGAATACTTTTTGTGCGCAAAAAAAAAAAAAAAAAAAACTTTATTCAACAATTTGTCTCCTTCGCGTCACTCTAGCGCCATTTTGGAGAGTATCCACTGAACGTAAATTGCTTATTCTGTTTTGTGTCAGCTGAGCCACGCGGATACATTGTTTTCGTTCAAATCAAAGCGTAAACGACGTAAACAGCGTATTCGCGTGGCACAGCTGACACAAAACAGAATAAGCAATTTACGTTCAGTGGATACTCTCCAAAAATAGCGCTAGGGTGGCGCGGAGGAGACGAATTGTTGAATAAAGTCTTTTTTTTCTTTTGCACACAAAAAGTATTCTCCTAGCTTTGTGTTCTTTCACTGAACGAGTCAGTCTAAAAAAAGCATTTAGAATGCTCCCAAAATTCAAGATATGGGGGCAGAAAATGTATATATTTATATAATTTCATATCAAATATATTAATATCACATATGATATTAAATATATTAATATCACATGAAGAGTGCCATTTTTTTCACAAAAATCACAAATGTGATATTGATTTTATACAACGGTTCAATAAACAAGAAGTTAATATTAAGAGACTTACGTTTTAGACACCATATTGCCTATTTTTTGCTCTATTTCTCCAACAAAAATGGTTCCAAACAAAGCCACAGCACTGTTTTGCGTCTCTGAAAAATATGACAGTGTTTCGTTCCTGAATGAATCAACCGTTCAGTCGCAATGACTCACTTATTAACAGTGACTTGCTGCCACCTACTGGTGGTTTTAATTTCACATTTTAAGTAGCTTTTTATATATTTTTTTTATCATTTTAAATATCAGTATTCAACGTTTTAAGATTAAAATATCAAAACATTATTTATGCATTTGTAACTGCAGGTTAAAGCATTCATGTCTTGCTTCAAACAGTGTGTATATGCATCTAAATGCCTCTTCAGATGCAGCTTCTGTGTTTCCTCTGCATTGAACGAATTTTGTTGATAATGATTTTATTTGTTTGGTAACTGCCCCAGATGTCTTATTATTGTAATTGACTTTATTGATTAAATGTAAGAATTTGACACACTTCTAGAAAAAATGGCTTCACAAAGGTAAAAATGGCTATAAAGGGTAAAAATCATTTTAAACATGGAAAAGATTTATTTCTGTCTCTGCTGTGAACTGACCACCACACAAAGTCAGCTGTCCATGGCAGTCCTGCAGCGCAACACACTCAGCAAAATATCGTCTGATTACCAATCTGACACAATTCGAACACTGGCAAAAAAAATACATACCTATGTCTCCTTTGATTAAAAATAATGGGTAATGCAGTGGCTGCAATATATGTAAACCTACCAACATCCGTCTCAATGACGTATCGCGAGAGGAAAAATAATGTTTTAGTCGCATAACGTCGGTTAATGAAAACGTTGTCATTTCGCAATAGTTTTTTTTTATCGACATTTATAAAATATCGCAAAAGTTTTGCACGAATCTGTAATGGAAACGCAGCTAATGAGATTTGCGCTTTTGGTCACATCCCCAGAGCTGCTGCTGGTTCCAGAAATGGAAAGTCACTGCTACCCAGATTATTTCGGCTTTGCCATAAGTGCCACCTACTGTCAGAGAGTAAATGTGCATTTACATTTGCATCGCATTTGCATTTTTTGTGACGCATGCTAAAACTGGACCAAATTTTCATGCCAAACATTTGTGTCGGTCTGAACTGGACTTATTAGAGCTTTAAATTGTAACAGAAAGCGTGTAAAATGGAGTTTTATGGAGAAGAGTTTTATTCTTATCTTTATAGTCCGAAATGCATTCAGTGACACTGACATGGCAAAATAAGAACGTTAACCTAGGGTTTAGGAACATTGTGAAAAGTCAGCAATCAACAGAGACTGCAAATCTGAATCGAGCCAATCAGAGTAAAAAGAGAAAAGTCTAATTTGAGAACTATTAAAAGTGACGGTTCTGCAACAAATTGTGCTCTAAACTCTTTAGTTACACTATAATGATCTGTATCAATATGTAAATAAGATGATTTCAAAGTAATAACAAATGAAATAATAATGGACTTGGCAACATCATTTAACCATGTTTTGGATAATTTCTAGTTTCTATCACACCGCTTGTCTACGTCTGCATTCTGGATTACCACTTACCACAAATGCACTACAAAGCATTGATGCATTCTTCTTCCATACTGTAGTACAAGACGCTATAGACATAAATTATATTTGTCTGCTGTTTTTCTAGTATGTTCACCTTTAAGACTACAGTTACCCAACTTTTTACAACACCAAACTATTTTTGTTTTGCAAGGTGTTGCAGGTTACACCGAAGCCATTCACCGCTCACCACACCACCTAAACCATGCACACAGACTCACACAGACGCACAACACACCCTCACCTCCCGGCCCTCTGCTGAGCTGTTTGTTTAGGAATCTTGGCCTGAAAATTGTATTCCATCGACCATGCTCGCTATCAACACACAATTATCTGGGTTAATCATGTGGAACAGTGGCAAATTCACCTGGGGCTTAGGAACTAATGACATTCGCGTCTGGCCTGCTTTAGTGAAATAGCCCCACACCTGCAGCAGGAGAGACGAGATTGCCAAAGAAAATTTGGTCTCATTTTGTCCCCCTCCCATCTAACGCTGCACCCTCACCTTGTGATAGGCTCCCTGTGTGCTTGGGATAATCAGCAAGGCACCGCCACAGACAAGGCTGCCAATCAATGCGGCACTGAATCAACTCAACTCCTTACCCGCAATCACATGGGTGTTGCATCTAGATCTGGGTAAGTTGGCATACCATCTTACATGCAAACTGCATTGCCAGCACCCATCGCTTCCACAATAGAAGATGTGCGTTTATGTTAATCCTTGTGTCGGATGCCAGGCAAGCACGAATAGAAAGCTATTGTATGGCTATTCAGTCCTAGAATGCGGAGTATAATATAGTGAATAGCTCGCACGAGAGGTCAAACGCCATCGAGCACTCTTGTATATGCTGTCTATATGCACACAAAGCACATCTCCTCTGCAAGTCGACTCCTCCATACTGGGCCAAGATGCTCAAAGTTAATTGAAAACTAAAATAAATAATCAAATTTAAGGCTTAAATGTGCATTTTAGCACACGCAAAGGAAGCTTGCACATAGGACCGTGGTGGTGTTATCCTCCAAAGTCCATGACATGGTTTAACAGTCTCATAGAATTTATAAAACGCCCCTGAAGGCCCACATAATCTCTCCTTTTTTCCGCTTAATGGGAGATAATACAGGAGCGTACCCTGATGAATCAACACGCAACAGCAGCTTTAGTTTGATAATTAATACCGACGTTGGAAATAGATTTGTGATTTGGCAGCGAAGGTCTCTCAGTCTGATACGGCACAAGCCAAGCCCCCGTTCCAGCCGGATCTGCATCCATTCAGCTAATCTCATTTTTTCAATAGTGTTAATTCTTTGACTAAAGCCTGTTATCTCATTAAGAGCCCTGCCATGGGATCCGATGGCACCCTGACATCTGTATTCATTCGCCTCAAAATTAGTCCTGACACAAATTTAATGAAAAAAAATTCTCCAAACACAGGAGATTAGAAGACAGGCCAGGAATATCAGGAAAATTCCTTTCTATAGAAAGGGATGTTTTTTTCCTTCAGAGGTGGTTTAATAACATTTTCATGCTGCCTCTGTATTCGGTTGTTTCATTAAAACCTTGTGTGTATTGAGGTCAGACATAAATCCCTCCTTCTAAGATCCTTAAATCTTGAAGCTGAATTGATCTTTTCTACTGCAACTTTGGGATTCTTCATGTCAGTCTCTGATTCAATGATCAATGACATATTTGATTAGACTGTCGCCTCACTTTCTTTATTAATCTCGTGACCAAAACAATTCCAGACAAAAGAGGCGGATACTCAGTAAAATCCCTCTTCATCAGGGACCTTGCTTCTTCTTCATTCTTCACACCTCCTTCTCCCATCAGTCCCTGCTGCACGAGTACCAGCACTGATAATTCTCTGCTTGAAAAAAGACATGAAAGCACTCATGGATGAAAGAAACTTAGATTTAATCTTTCTCTCTCACACACTTCCAGTACACTGTGTCGATCATTTTTCTCAGGAAGAGTGTGGAGAGGCTG
>NW_015637137.1:683543-694665 GCF_001515625.1 Sinocyclocheilus rhinocerous
GCCCTCTGCTGAGCTGTTTGTTTAGGAATCTTGGCCTGAAAATTGTATTCCATCGACCATGCTCGCTATCAACACACAATTATCTGGGTTAATCATGTGGAACAGTGGCAAATTCACCTGGGGCTTAGGAACTAATGACATTCGCGTCTGGCCTGCTTTAGTGAAATAGCCCCACACCTGCAGCAGGAGAGACGAGATTGCCAAAGAAAATTTGGTCTCATTTTGTCCCCCTCCCATCTAACGCTGCACCCTCACCCCCTTTTTTGCAACACTCTTTCTCTTTCATTTCCCTGCTCTTTTTAAATCTCCCTTTTTTGTGCTTACGACTGTTTACTCTCCCATTTCTTCACTGGTTTCCATTCATACCTTCTCTTTCCTTCTTTACATTTCTCTGTTTTTATCCTGTCACCTTTTCATTTTTTGATTGTTGCATTTTCTTCTCATTCTTTCGATCTCCTTCTCCCACATACCCATTGCTTTCCTTCAGGTGTCACCTTCCTTGTTTCCATTTTTAAACAGTGAGTCCGCCAGAATACATCAGCAAAGGCGTCTGAGTTGTCATTGTCAATAGGGCAAAGAATACCATTCTGATCACCGTATCAAGACTCATCAGATGGGAAATGCATAAAACACCAGAGCATCAGTCGAAAGCCGAGATGCTCACATGCGCGCTGGACGGCGAGATGTGCTCACACTGCATAATCATGGTGCGATTGTGAGCCGGCAGAAAGATGCTGTCACGACATCACCTCTCCCACAATCCCCCGGCTTTATGAAGTCATTTCAGCCAACTTCCAATACAGGAAGAGAGTCTCATCACTCATAATTATTTATCGATACTGTGACATACTTTTCTCATCACAGGCCGCATCCATGTGTGAAATAGCAGCGTGCAACTGGGAGATTATTACCTGTGTGATTGTGATAGGCTCCCTGTGTGCTTGGGATAATCAGCAAGGCACCGCCACAGACAAGGCTGCCAATCAATGCGGCACTGAATCAACTCAACTCCTTACCCGCAATCACATGGGTGTTGCATCTAGATCTGGGTAAGTTGGCATACCATCTTACATGCAAACTGCATTGCCAGCACCCATCGCTTCCACAATAGAAGATGTGCGTTTATGTTAATCCTTGTGTCGGATGCCAGGCAAGCACGAATAGAAAGCTATTGTATGGCTATTCAGTCCTAGAATGCGGAGTATAATATAGTGAATAGCTCGCACGAGAGGTCAAACGCCATCGAGCACTCTTGTATATGCTGTCTATATGCACACAAAGCACATCTCCTCTGCAAGTCGACTCCTCCATACTGGGCCAAGATGCTCAAAGTTAATTGAAAACTAAAATAAATAATCAAATTTAAGGCTTAAATGTGCATTTTAGCACACGCAAAGGAAGCTTGCACATAGGACCGTGGTGGTGTTATCCTCCAAAGTCCATGACATGGTTTAACAGTCTCATAGAATTTATAAAACACCCCTGAAGGCCCACATAATCTCTCCTTTTTTCCGCTTAATGGGAGATAATACAGGAGCGTACCCTGATGAATCAACACGCAACAGCAGCTTTAGTTTGATAATTAATACCGACGTTGGAAATAGATTTGTGATTTGGCAGCGAAGGTCTCTCAGTCTGATACGGCACAAGCCAAGCCCCCGTTCCAGCCGGATCTGCATCCATTCAGCTAATCTCATTTTTTCAATAGTGTTAATTCTTTGACTAAAGCCTGTTATCTCATTAAGAGCCCTGCCATGGGATCCGATGGCACCCTGACATCTGTATTCATTCGCCTCAAAATTAGTCCTGACACAAATTTAATGAAAAAAATGTCTCCAAACAGAGGAGATTAGAAGACGGGCCAGGAATATCAGAAAAATTCCTTTCTATAGAAAGGGTTGTTATTCTATTTCTTTCCTTCAGAGGTGGTTTAATAACATTTTCATGCTGCCTCTGTATTCGGTTGTTTCATTAAAACCTTGTGTGTATTGAGGTCAGACATAAATCCCTCCTTCTAAGATCCTTAAATCTTGAAGCTGAACTGGTCTTTTCTACTGCGAGTTTGGGATTCTTCATGTCAGTCTCCGATTCAATGATCAATGACATATTTGATTAGACTGTCGCCTCACTTTCTTTATTAATCTCGTGACCAAAACAATTCCAGACAAAAGAGGCGGATACTCAGTAAAATCCCTCTTCATCAGGGACCTTGCTTCTTCTTCATTCTTCACACCTCCTTCTCCCATCAGTCCCTGCTGCACGAGTACCAGCACTGATAATTCTCTGCTTGAAAAAAGACATGAAAGCATTCATGGATGAAAGAAACTTGGATTTAATCTTTCTCGCGCTCACACTTCCAGTACACTGTGTCGATCATTTTTCTCAGGAAGAGTGTGGAGAGGCTGAAAGGGGGAGGACAGAAGAAAAGAGAGGATGGGTGCAAACTCATTCTGATCATTAGTGAGAAGAAAGAAGTTTTCTAGCCCTAATGTGTATGGTGACAAATAAGAGTGCCTGTGATAATGAAAGGAAAAACTTCTTTAAAATGTACTATTTGAATTCATGTTGGTTTCATTTGATTTTGAACAATTTTGAAAAATTTACATTCAATGACTCTAAAATGTCACGTGGTGCAACCATTAGTTGTGCAACCAAATTAATTACATGTTTTCTTACACCTTGCGAGTGCACACATCTTAAATATTTTAAGTATTTTTACAAATATCTTGAATTATTAATACATAAACAGTCACACCTTGCCTCAAAATGGTCATATTATTTGATATTTTAAGAGACTTACTGACCTTGACAAACATTCATGAGGGTCGTCAGGAGTCCTTCTAATGATATAATTTCCTGTTTTGATGTTTTTTTTAAATATTAATAAGCAAAAAAATACGTTTTGTTAAAATATTTTTTTTCCTGAGAAATAATAATAGTAGTCGGTGCCGATCGAGTCGAGTCCCGGCTCGTGGACCTTTTCCGATCCTCAAAATAAAAGGCGAAAAGAATTTCTTTTTTTTAAATAAAATAACATATGAAAAGAAATAATCATAGTAAAAAAGTTTGTTTAGAAGTGTTTCATTCTTTAAATTAGGCTTTCTCTTCATTAATGTCTATAAATTAAAAACATAAAAGGTGTACTAAAGTAATTGTATGTATGAATTGCATCATTTATTTATTTTCGAATAGATTAAGACGAAAAAAGACTGTCATGTCATTAACCCTTACAAACTGACAATAAACCATCAGCACCACTACAGCTGCTGCATCCATATTTATTTCTAATCTCCTAAATTTGGGAATGTTTGGAAATAAATTTTAGTAACATTTGGGGCCTAATGGTAATAACCAAGTGAGATTATAGAAATAAGAGCAAAGATTTGAGCAGACTTTTCAAATTCAAATGATTAGAAGACAAACAGATAAGGAAAAAGGAAACAAAGAAAGTACAATATGATGCACTGCATACAGTATGTAAATATTATCTCTCCTAAAAAGAGTAGCGGGCAGCACTGGCGGGGTAAAAGAGAGGAGGGTCTGCCAGGCTCAGTGCCAAAGATGGACAGGGGTTTGTTCAACACCTCAGCGTGTGTGACATGTCTAACAGCGGCATGCTGATCTCTCCGATCCTCATTAACCTGCCGCAGAGCAGAGAGGGGAAGCATGGGGCACAGGGGCGCACAGCAATCACAGAACTCATTATGGACCCTAAAAGAGTTGGCCAGAGCGAGTGCGCAAAAGAGAGAGAGAAACAGAGAATAGCCAAAGGAATGAGAGTGCTGGCTGGCATCTTTGGAAAATTAAAGAACAGCCTTTTGCTGAAGAGTTCTCTGTAAATGAGATATAAGTGGGATTCACACAATGCAGAAGACGTTCACAGCACTGCCGATTGTGGCCCCAGAATTTGATTCAAATCAACTGTCTGTTTTCCTCCCTGAAAATATAAAAGCAGTCATCCAATGCCCTCTCCAGAGACAACATGCCAGGCCCCAGGCCCTTTGAGCAAAAGCCCAGACAAAGCATCATCTCAGAATATGACCTCCGGAGGGCCTACTCATAAACAGGCAGCACTCAAAGAAAGAAGGGAGCATAATTGTGGAGGGGACAGTGGTCCAACACCAGGTCCCCTGGTTGAGAGGTCTTGAATCCAGAAACAGTCATTTGCTCTTCTTGGCTAGCATGTGTAGGAGGTAATTGTGCCTCCTGGGTGTGTCCTCTAGATGAATAGTATGATCCAAAAAATGAGAGCCACGTATACAAGCGGTCTTTGGACTTTGGCCTGCATTGAATAAAATCATATGGAGTGCAGTTTAAAGTTAATTGTCACAATAAAATGTCATATGGTGTAACCATCAAGAATAACATAATGGCATATTTCCTTACACCTTGAATATATGTGAGTGTACGCATCTTAATACTTTTTTAAATAAATTTTTTCAAAATGAAAAGTATTTTTTACAAATACCTAGAATTAATAGGCTACATAAATATTATGTTAATTGCCATAAGTGTTAAGTGCCACACATAACTATCTTTGTTGCAAAAATTTATAATTTTTATATAGCCTATTTTAATTGGACAATAATAAATACTGGATTTTCTTTTAAAAAGGTAGCCTAACTGATTTAAATTTTTGGTTACACTTTATTTTAAGGTGTCCCTGTTACAGTGTAACCATACACTTAAATACTGAGTAATATTAACTACATGTACTTACTATATGGTGAGGATTAGGGTTTGGCTTATTGCATGCAATTATGCATATTGTTATTATAATAGTAAGTACATGTAACGTGTAACAAGGACACCTTAAAGTGTTACCAAATTGTTCATGTTAACTTAAAATTAAAACATTTTAATTCATGTCCGCATTCACAAAAATGAGAGGGACACCAACTTTAAGAGGCCTTTTTGCTTGCTTTGCAGTAAACTTTGGCATGTTTTATTTATTTATTTGTGCGAGCGAGTTTAGTGTCAAGTATTTGCGTCTAGTCGCCTCTTTTAACCGTAGGTACCTCCAAGATAAAGTGCGAAGAGATTAAAATGCTTCACCGCTTGTCGTTAAAGCTCCTGAGGTAATTGTTTTGGACAGTTCTATCTCTCTGGGACAAAGACCCTCGGTGATGAGGGGGACGAACAACTGCGAAAGCCGCGGGAAAATATTGCGCGGGGAGTTGTGGGCAAGCACCAGTAATGAATCTGCCAACAGACCTTGTGAAAAAAAAAAAAATGAATCTGAGGGGATATGACCGAATCCGACTCCCCCTTATTCATTAAAACCTACCTTAAAACATCAATTCATTGCAGAGGTTTGACGAGGGTCGGGACTGACAGAGATGTTTAAGTTGGTTGCGGCGGCGGAAGCGGATGTGACAGGTTCAGGTGTATTTATACACGCCAAGCTCGCAACTCAGGTGCTTTCACACTTGTAGATCGATTGCTTTGTTCCGAAACAGGGATTAAAAATATTACAATGTTGCTTTTTATTCTTGGTGCGGTTCAGAAACAGTCATTTGCTCTTCTTGGCTAGCATGTGTAGGAGGTAATTGTGCCTCCTGGGTGTGTCCTCTAGATGAATAGTATGATCCAAAAAATGAGAGCCACGTATACAAGCGGTCTTTGGACTTTGGCCTGCATTGAATAAAATCATATGGAGTGCAGTTTAAAGTTAATTGTCACAATAAAATGTCATATGGTGTAACCATCAAGAATAACATAATGGCATATTTCCTTACACCTTGAATATATGTGAGTGTACGCATCTTAATACTTTTTTAAATAAATTTTTTCAAAATGAAAAGTATTTTTTACAAATACCTAGAATTAATAGGCTACATAAATATTATGTTAATTGCCATAAGTGTTAAGTGCCACACATAACTATCTTTGTTGCAAAAATTTATAATTTTTATATAGCCTATTTTAATTGGACAATAATAAATACTGGATTTTCTTTTAAAAAGGTAGCCTAACTGATTTAAATTTTTGGTTACACTTTATTTTAAGGTGTCCCTGTTACAGTGTAACCATACACTTAAATACTGAGTAATATTAACTACATGTACTTACTATATGGTGAGGATTAGGGTTTGGCTTATTGCATGCAATTATGCATATTGTTATTATAATAGTAAGTACATGTAACGTGTAACAAGGACACCTTAAAGTGTTACCAAATTTTTCATGTTAACTTAAAATTAAAACATTTTAATTCATGTCCGCATTCACAAAAATGAGAGGGACACCAACTTTAAGAGGCCTTTTTGCTTGCTTTGCAGTAAACTTTGGCATGTTTTATTTATTTATTTGTGCGAGCGAGTTTAGTGTCAAGTATTTGCGTCTAGTCGCCTCTTTTAACCGTAGGTACCTCCAAGATAAAGTGCGAAGAGATTAAAATGCTTCACCGCTTGTCGTTAAAGCTCCTGAGGTAATTGTTTTGGACAGTTCTATCTCTCTGGGACAAAGATGGTGATGAGGGGGACGAACAACTGCGCGAGCCGTGCGGGTGACAGTCGAGCCGTTTTGGGAAAATATCGTGCGGGGGGTTGTGGGCAAGCACCGGTAATGAATCTGCCAACAGACGCCGTTGAAGAAAGAAAAAAATTTAATCTGAGGTGATATGACCGAATCCGATTCCCCCTTATTCATTAAAACCTACCTTAAAACATCAATTCATTGCGGTGGTTTGACGAGGGTCGGGACTGACAGAGATGTTTAAATTGGTTGCGGAAGCGGATGTGACAGGTCCAGGTGTAATTATACGGCCAAGCTCGCGACTCAGATTAACAGTGCGGCGCGTTGCGTCAAACATTAAAGACAGATCTGCGCTGATGAGGCGCTTCACTTCATCTAAGTCAAACTCCGCCATCTCTCGGAACATCTCAGGGGTCTGTTTGCCTTTTCCAATTATAAAGGTGTGACAATAGACCCAACGAATGTATTGTAATTCTTTCATGCAAGAATGACTGTAGAGGAAAATGGAGAACACTGAGGTTTGATCAAAATGTGCCAATTTGATTCATGTTTATTTCAAATGTACAGTTATTATCTGAGCTCCCGTGTCTTATTCATAAAACAGTGATTTATTTTTCAATCTCAGCACTGTTGTTTCAGCTATCTGGGATCAGCTTTTGGAAAAATCCCACAGTTCCCTAGGGTGAGCGCTTCTTCCATAATTGTGACAGCTTTCAAGATCTGAAGCAACCCTGCTCTCTAGTGGTTACTTTCTCTAGTGGTTACTTTCTATAAGACAGAGGCCATATTTATGCACTAACCAATTTAAATGCACCCTCAAATGTAAGTATATTTTCCTTTTGCACAAATTCAAATCTAAGTAAAACCAAATTTATTGTTCTCTGAACAATATAATACATACATACATACATAGATGTGACACAATGTTACTATATCACCAGGAAAAAAAGGGTTTTGTGAATTTAGTATTTTTTTCATGTCATTACATTGTTTAGAGTTTAAAAAAATGATATTGATATTTTATTCATATGTTATGATATGTCCTCTGTAGAGGACACCAGGACTTTAAAAAGTCCTGTTTTTAAAAAAATAAAAAGACATGAATAGACATGAAAATGCAAAAATAGTAGGATTTTTGTTTTAATCACAAATACATTTTATTTTTTATACCAAACTTTATATAAAGATAATTCTCAACTATGTTATGAAAGATTTAACAGAAGGATTTGATTTACCACTTTTCTTTATGCAAAATGTCCATGAACAGTTTTTCCACTTATATACAATGTATCTATAAATTGTATCTAATTTGCATATTAATGTGTTTTTTGGGACAACGTATAATGAAAAAATAAGTGTAATAGTGGGAGTAATAATTGGCGAGTATGATGTTCATAATAATAAATAATATTTCATAGGGATATATTTATTCATTTGTTGTGTCTCCTAAAATGCCTAATAAACATGCTTGGTGTCCTCTACAGTGGACATGTATGAAATTGATATCCTGTTTCATAACAGAAAGTCATATTTTATTTTGATTTGAAAGCCTATAACATTTTCCTGAGATGTGATTTATGACAAACAATTGGAAAATTAGTCAGATTTAAATGATCATTACAAAAATATATTCATATTTCCATAAGGGTGTTACATTTGATCACTAAGTTATCAGCCATATTTAAAGACCAAGCAGAGGGAGTGGTCTTGGTGAAACTTCCAAACTGATATCTAAAGCCCTGAATGGCTCTTTACAGGACATCCAGACTTGAAACTGTGACATGTAAGGTCTCAGAGAAATCTTTAAAAAAGAATGTCCACTATAGAGGACAAAACTCCATAGCTGGTGTCAGGAGGATATATCACGTTATGTATATTTTATATATATTTCCATAATAATTACATTATAATTAGTGCTGTCAAACGATTAATCGTGATAAATCGCTTCTGAAATAAAAGTTTTTGTTTACAGTATATGTGTGTACTGTGTATATTTATTATGTATATATAAATACACACCCATGCATGTATATATTTAAGAAAAATATGTTAAGTTTATATATTAAATATATGCATATATTATATGAATGTAAATATATACATGTAAATACATGCAAATATTTTCAAAATAGATACTGTATGTGTGTGTATTTAGGCTGTTTCTCCACTTTTTCTGTTTCTATAGTTTCTGCAATTTTAGTGCTTAATCAGAATGTTCACCTGTATCTGATTATGACCTTTTAACAGTCTTAAAGAAATAGTTCATCTGGTAATAAAAAATAAAATTCAGTTATTACATATTTTTTTCCACACAAGTAGAAGTTTAGCTAAATGTTGGGGTTGCTCTTTTTCATACAGTGAAAGTGAATGGTAACTAGGAGCTTTTCAGAGCTGTGGCTGTCAGTAGAATAAAAAAGTGAAAAATTCCCACCTTTAAAAGCTATTTGAAATAGTGATAATAAAGACAAATTTAACATATCTGATGAAATTATCATTGATATTTATAAAAAAAATTCTGTAAACCCTGTAGCACCCCCTTGTGGCCCCCAGATACATTTAATTATTGCTTTAATGAAAATTTGATCAAAATTTGATTACTTTCAATTATATTCTCATGTAAAACATCCTCCTAAATCTCCTTTTGTGGTATATGGAGGGCAGAAAACTATACACATTCAGAAAAGGGGGAGTAAATGATAACAGAAAAAATTACTTTAAACATTGGGAAAGTATCATTGTCATATATACATAACTCTACACACATTCCTCTCGCAGTGAGAATGGCTGATTTTCTGTGTCCCTGGCTGATTCTCTGCTGACTGATGGAATGAGCAGGAGAAGTAGGCCAGTGAGCAGGCAGAGGAAGGCAGCAGTGGGAGCCAGCATAAAAGACGGACCATAGTGCACACTGAGCTGCAGACTGGGGCACACTAAGCGCCTGCGCTGGAGGCCGTACCGCTCTAAAGAGTCTGAGACCTGCACCCACACAGCAAACAGCATCACTACAGACATGATTAAGATACCTGCATGGGAAAGAAGAGAAAAAGAGTGAATGTTTCAGCAAAATCACAATAGAATCACTGGCAATTGGATGTTTTGGCAACTATTTTCTCACCCCCGGTTATAAAGAGAGCCCCTCCAGTCTCATAAAGGCGATGGCTGGTCCCTGGGGTTGCACAAATTGTGATGAACCCACCAGTAATAACCAAGATGACACCCAGCACAAATATAACACACCAAAAGGCCCTTTGCACTAACAATGGAAATCAAATCATGTTATGTTATTGTGACAGTAAATGAGAAAGAATTCCATCATATTGGGAACATATGAGCAAACTGCTCCTTGAGATCTCACCTGTGGCAGAGTCTGAGGTTAGAACACTATTAGGAAGTCCAGAAACCGGAGCATGAGACAAGTAGGCTGGCACGCAGACCTTCTGGGAAGGTTGATTGGCTGGTGAAAAATGAAGGAGTATCTTTACAAGAAAGAACAAACACTCAGGTGCTGTGGTTCCTCTGCAGAAAAGATGCAAATCAAGTTCATTTAAAAATAAGCATCGTTAGAAAAGAGAAAGAAAAGAGCAGGTGTGTCCAGATTTAAAATCACAGAGCATTCAGAAAGTATTCAGAACCCTTGTTTGTCATATCTTTTTTTTTTTTTTTGCAGCGTAGTGAAAAGTCATTTTTTCACATATGAAAGAATTAGAAGAACTTTGGAATAATCAGACTTAGACTTTTCTAGTGCTGGCCACCCGACCGGCCTTGGTAAGAGAGTTGACCAAGAACCTGATGGTCACTGTGGTTGAGCTCCAAAGATCTGTGTGGAGATGGGAGAAACATGCAGAAGGACAGCCATCACTGAAACACTCCACCAATCTGGACTTTATATATAGGCCAGGGGACACCACAGTGACAGATACAACCAACGGCAACAGACATGTTTATCGGGGTTTGGCGAATCAATGTGTTACCCTTTTGCTGTTGGTCGTTACTTGGTTTTGCTGATTGAACATGTTGAATCTGTGTTTGTCATGTATTAGAATGTCTGAGAAGTGTCAGACTGTAATCTGGTGACTGTTGGCATTGATCAGTGTCTGTCGGTGTGGTGTGAATTAGACTTATGACAGAATGGCCCAAAGCCTCTTCTCAGTGAAGACACATGAATGTCTGCTTGGTTTTAAAAAACTCTTGCTGTGACAACAAGATTCTCTGGTCTGATAATCCTCATTTCCAGGAGTCTTGTCTGGAGGAAAACAGGCACCACTGTATGCGTAATATTATCCCAACAGTGAAGCATGGTGGTGGTAGCATCGTGCTGTGGGAAATTTTTGGAGAAGGGTCTGGCTGCAGACTTGCACTTGCACTCTCAGACTTGCATTCTCAGACTTGCACTCTCAGACACTTGCGCTTCCGCAATTGACATCACTTGCAGTCTTTTTTATTTTTAATTTTGTTCTATTTATTGATTACTTTTGGTTTGAATCTCTCAACATTTCACAACAGTAGCCAGGTGGTGAAGACAAGAAAAAAGAAACTAAATTACAATGTCACTTGCAATCGCCACTTGCACTATCCGCTACCTGCGACGTCACTTGCAATCGACACAAATCGTGCGTGTTGCCAATGGAGACAAGAAGCTGTGGTG